>NC_134687.1:558366038-558666038 GCF_050947455.1 Rhinoderma darwinii | reverse complement strand
ATATATATATATATATATATATATATGCACCTGACTCATGTATTATTAAAGCACCTTCACATTTTTGCTACATCTCTGGAGTGCTGCCTGATTGTTGGATCTATACATTTGGGTGACTTTGGTCGAGTCCCTGGCGGGCTTGCACCCTACTACTACCTCTTGACTGTGCGGCTGACATTTTTTTATATATATATATATATATATATATATATATATATATATATATATATATATATATATATATATATATAAATCAAAATAGGAAAGCAGCACAGCTCCAGTGGTCGGTGCAAATCCTCCTAGGCTCAAGCTAAGAGCCCTCAGATACACCCCTGGTCATGAAAGGGTCAATAATGAGATTAGAGCTGAAAGTGTGAGCTTGTCTTTCTCGTGTCTTTACCTCTTGTCTGTCGGGTACAGTTCCACGGTCACCACATCAAGAGAATTCCAGGCAGAAATGGTAAGACCATTGTAAACACACAACATTCCCACCATCATTGACTCACTGGTTCCGAACCAGAGGAAGAAACAGCTAATGCCAGAGAGCACCATAGATCCTCCTAAATGAAAATACAACACAACATTTAATGCTCCTTCTGTGTCGAAGTCTTATTTACTCTTTGCAACTTCTTAAAAGGTTTGTCCGACAAATATTACATTTCTATTAAATCACACAATTGGTAAATGTTAAACAAACAATTCAAAGATATTGCTGCTACAGATTTGTTATAAACACAAAAAATTTAGAGTGATTGTCTTCTTCTCTGCGAGTAATGAACTGTTAAGGGGAGGGGCTGATTCTATACCGCATCTGCATGTTAAAGTGGAGCCTTGTGTTCAGGTTTGGTCAGGTTTATGGGTAAACAAATCAATTTGCCTGTTTCACCGACCTGCCGGTCAATAGAATACAATAGGACAATAAAATCCCTTATTTTTTGCAGAGATGTACTTGGGTGGAAGGGGTTCCTAGTGCCTGGAAACCTATATTTTTTAGGGACCAGTTCAGTTCTTAGGCCGGGTTCCCAAAGATCTTTCCCCCTGACGAAGCCTGGTGGCGAAACACGTTGGGTGTAAGTGGGCTCCTGGCACATCGCTACTCTTTACTCCATTGTGTATCTGCATGGTTGTTAACTGTTTTTCATTTTCTGGCTACCTTGCCATTACTGTCTATCTACTATGATGGTCAATTTCATTAGTTCTAAACTTGTTTTTTGACTTACCATTGCTGATTATCTACAACAGGGGTCTCAAGCACGCGGGACACAGAGTCGCTAGTATTAGCTCTGCTCCGAGACTCTGTAATTCCCTGACATCGCTGTCCACATAAGAACAGCGATGTTTGGGGCTTCCCCAGAGCGGAGTCCCGTGCAGAGCGCTAGTATAGGCTCTGCCCCGGGACTCCGTGTGTCCAAACATCGACACCGATGTCAGGGAATTCCACAATGTCTGGGGCTTCCCCAGAGCCAGATTTCCGTGCAGAGCGCTAGTACAGGCTCTTCGCCGGGACTCTGTGGAATTCCCTGACATCGCTGTCCATATATGGACAGTGTGTCAGGGTCTTCCCCGGAGCGGAGTCCCAGGCAGAGCTCTAGTATAGGCTCTGCTCCGGGACTCTGTGGAATTCCCTGACATCGCTGTCCATATATGGACAGTGTGTCAGGGACTTCCCCAGAGCGGAGTCCCGGGCAGAGCGCTAGTACAGGCTCTGCTCCGGGACTCTGGAATTCCCTGACATCGCTGTCCACATATGAACAGCGATGTCTGGGGCTTCCCCAGAGCCGGAGTCCCGTGCAGAGCGCTAGTATCGGCTCTGCTCCGGGACTCTGTGGAATTCTCTAACATCGCTGTCCATATATGGACAGTGTGTCAGGGTCTTCCCCAGAGCGGAGTCCCGGGCAGAGTGCTAGTACAGGCTCTACTCCGGGACTTTGGAATTCCCTGACATCGCTGTCCACATATGAACAGCGATGTCTGGGGCTTCCCCAGAGCCGGAGTCCCCGGCAGAGCGCTAGTATAGTCTCTGCTCTGGGACTCTGGGGAAGCCTCTGACATCGTTGTCCATGCATCGACAATGATGTCGGGCTTTCCCAGAGCAGGAATCCCAGTGATGTCAGGAGCACAGCTGGAGTCCCAGGAAGAGACTACTAGTGCTCTGCCCGGGACTCCAGCTCTGGGGTTACCCCTGACATCCATGTCCATATATGGACAGTGATGTCAGGAGCAGAGCTGGAATCCCAGGCAGATTGCTAGAAGTGGCTCTGCTCTGGGACTCCAGCTCTGGGCAAGCCCCTGACATCACTGTGGCAGCATCTGCGGAGGGCACTGTGGCAGCATCTGCAGAGGGCACTGTGGCAGCATCTATGAGGGCACTGTGGCAGCATCTATGAGGGCACTGTGGCAGCATCTTCGAGGGCACTGTGGCAGCATCTTCGAGGGCACTGTGGCAGCATCTACAGAGGGCACTGTGGCAGCATCTACAGAGGGCACTGTGGCAGCATCTACAGAGGGCACTGTGGCAGCATCTACAGAGGGCACTGTGGCAGCATCTACAGAGGGCACTGTGGCCGTATGTACAGAGGACACTGTGGCATCTAGGGGTGTGTTGCATTATCTACAGAGGGCACTGCGGCAGCATCCACGGAGGGCACTGCGGCAGCATCCACGGAGGGCACTGCGGCAGCATCCACGGAGGGCACTGCGGCAGCATCCACGGAGGGCACTGCGGCAGCATCCACGGAGGGCACTGCGGCAGCATCCACGGAGGGCACTGCGGCACGATCTAAAAAGGGGCTGCCCAATCTTGACATGTGTGTCTGCCAAACGCTGCTAACTGAGCTGCCGGACTGCATTTAGCGACACTTAAACTGGAAAACTGGATTGTTGAAATTGAAATTTGAAAGTAATGCAGCCCGTCAACTTCCCATTTTTTCTATATGCGGCCCACTTACCCGGCCGAGTTTGAGACCCCTGATCTACAATGTACTATTCTATGGTATAGATGTTATGGCCAGTAGCCCACTCAGTATTTCTCTACTGTGAGGACTCTCTTAAATTTTAAATTTTACTTTGATGCAACTATTTGTATTTTTTTATCATGTCTCAATAAAAAACTATTTTATTTGAAAATGTTTGGGTCATTTAATACTGAACGTTCGCATTGTTGTTTAAGTTATGACTTTGGTTTTTGTCCAGTTAGGCCTCATTCACACGACAGGTTTTCCCGGCCGGGTGCCGGCCGTTCATAAATTGGCTGGCACCCGGCTGCATTAGTAATAATAGACCCCTAATGGGGCTATTCACACGACCGATTTTTTGACGGCCGGGAAAACCGGCCGTAAAAAAATAGGACATGCTCTATTTTCGGCCGGGTACCCGGCCGCCCGGCTCCCATAGAAGTCTATGGGGCCGGGTAATACCCGGCCATCACCGGAATGTGTCCCAAGTGATGGCCGGGTTTTCCGGCGCTTGCGAGCTATCTCCTCCTCCTCACAGCGCAGAGTGCATGTGAGGAGGAGGAGTTGATGCCATTCGGACGAATGGCTGTACACTGTGTGGCAGGGCCGGGGTGTACAGCAGGTGGAAGGGAGCGCTGCGCTGGCTCCCTTCCCCTGCTTGTTTTAAAAGCGCCCTGGCCCGGCGACACCTGCTGCTGCTGCGGCTGCTATTACTGTAGCGACGCCACTATAGCAGAGCAGGGAGGTATCTCCCCGCTTGGCTATGTGCTAGCCGCACTTTAGCTCCTTGAAGGAGCGGAATCCCCGTGTTTTCGGGGATTCCGCTCCTGGACAGAGCGCTTGATGTCTCTGTCCATATCTGGGCAGTGACATCAGGGGAAACTCCTGAAGCGGAATCCCCGAACACATGGGGATTCCCCTTCAGGAGTTGCCGCTGATGTCACTGTCCAGATCTGCCCGACCCGGCACGGATGCAAAACTTTATGCAAACCGGCCGGGCAAAATGGCCGATTTTACCGGCCGACACTCGGGCTCCCGGCGGGACCCGGTCGTGTGAATCCCGCCTTATACTATTGGGGCACATTCCCTTTGGTGTTAGCCTGTGATTAACTGCAGCGGTCACATGCGATGAAACGTCATCCCAGAGGCTGGACTGCAGGAAGAAGGAGAGCCGCAAAAATCGCAACACTTGGCTTTCTGTTGCAGGTTTTGCATCCTCATTGAATTCAATGGGGGAAAACCCGCAACAGAAAATCAACAAAAACGCAGCATAAATAGACATGCTACAGAATTAAATTCTGCACCGCAGGTCAATTTATTAACGTTTACACTGCTTTTTTTTTTCCGCAGCGTGGGTATAAGATTTACTAAATCTCATCCACTTTGCTGCTACTGTAAATGCTGCGGATTTTCCGCACAGAATTCCGTTGCGGAAATTCCTCAGCATTTATGCTACGTGGGAACCCAGGCTAAGGTGTCTTTGAGGGGTCTATATGTCTGAACCCCCCTAGTAATCACCTCATTTTAGAAACTGGGAATTTTGGAAGTCTCTTAACCCTTTAGGCGTTTCACAGGAATGAAAGCAAAGTGAAGGTGAAATTTAAATATGTAAAGATGTTTCATTTTTACTGTGTTTTTTCTGTAACACAGCAAGTGTTAACAGAGAACCACAACTCAATATTTATTACACAGCTTCTGAAGTTTTTAGAAATATCCCATATGTGGCCGTAGTGTGCTACTTGACTGAAATACAGGCCTTATAAATGAAAGAAAACCTTGTGGATTTTGGGGCCTTCTTTTTATTAGATTATATTTTAGGCATTACTATAGTTTTGACGAGGTCTTGTGGTGCCAAAACAAAACAATGACACCATTTTGGAAACTTCACTCCCAAGGAATACCTCTAGGGGTGTAGTGAGCATTTTGACCCCACAGGTGTTTTATAGATGTTATTAGAATTTGGCAATGAAAATGAAAATTTTTATTTTTTCTAAGATGTAATTTTTATTTTTTACATTTACACAAGGAATAAAGGAGAAAAGCCCCCCTACACTTGTAAAGTAATTTCTACTGAGTCCGGAGATACCCCATACGTGTTCATAAACTGCTGTTTGGACACACGACAGGGCTCCACATTTGTAGTTTGGAAAATTTTGCTGGGTAAGTGTTGCGCTGGTATAATACCGGCGCCCTCGCTTCCACTAGATGTGCTTGGGCCCTTCACTTCCTAGTTCCCAAATATTAGGGTCTTGATAACTACTTCTTGAAACTGAAGGAATGTTTCCCTCTGGTATGCACATCAGGATGATTTTTCATCCCCGGCTTACTAGAGCCATAACTTTTTTTCGTTTTTACATTTATGTAGCAGTATGAGTGCGAGCTGTAGTTTCATTTGGTACCATTTTTGGGGACATGCGACTTTTTGATCACTTTTTATTAAATTTTTTGGGGGTCAAGGTGACCAAAAACAGTGATTCTGGCATTGTTTTTTATTACATTTTTAACAGTGTTAACCGTACAGTATAAATGGCAAGTTAACTTAATTTGGCCAGTCAGTGCTTTTAATGCGATACCAAATTAATATAGCTTTTTAATATTTTACTACAGGAAGAAATGTTTCCCATTGGCCAGTACATTGGAATGTTTTTCCCCCTGCGCATTACTAGAGCCATAACGTTTTTATTTTTCAGTCGATGGAGCTGTGTGACGGCTTGTTTTTTTCTCGGGCGATCTGTATATTTTATTGGTACCATTTTGGGACACGTGCGACTTTTTGATCACTGTTTAAAATTCATTTTTTCAGATGAGAAAATTACCAAAAACAGCTCGAATTGTTTCTTATTGTTTTTTTTTTCGATATTCACCATGCGACATAAATTACATGTTAACTGTCAAAACGATTACGGAAATACCAAATTTATATATTTTTTTTATGTATTGCTGCTTTTGCAGAATAAATTCCTTGTTTTTTAAAAAAAACTTATTTTCTGTGTTGCCATATTCTAAGAGCCAATCGTTTTTTATTTTTGCGTCAACTAAGCTGTGAAAGGGCTTGTTTTTTGCATGACGGCTGAACTTTTTATTGGTACTATTTTGTGGTAAAAGTGGCATTTTGATCATTTTTTTCTTAGTTTTTTGGGAGGAGATGTGACATAAAAACAGCAATTTTGGCACTGTTTAATATTTCTTGCTTATGACATTCACCGTGTGGGATAAATTACGTAATAATTCTATAGTTCGAGTCGTTACAGACTTATGTATAGTTTTTTTTTTTCCCCAATAATAAGAGTCTTATTATGATGAAAAAGGCAATGTTTCTATTTTTAACATGAAACTTTTATTGTTTAATTTTATATATATTTTTTAAAATGTTTAACTTTTTTTTTTAGTCCCACTAGGGGACTTGAAGGCCTGCATCACTGATCGCTATACTAATACATTGCACTACCTACGTAATGCAATGTATTAGAGCTGTCAGATTGACACTTGAATGGGACAGTGGTGCAATACCTTGCATGGCCACTACAAATGTAACGACGTGGGCATGTACGAAAAGAAAGAAAAACCATGTAAACAATGAAGAGTTTGTGGTCCTCATACGAGCCCCGCAGCCCCTTCAAACTGCTGATCGGCAGGGGTGCTGACAGTTGGGCCCTCACCGATCTAATATTGATGGTCTATCCCAGGGGTCTAAAGCACGAGTCTCGGGCAGAGTGCTAGAATAGGAAGGAAGGAAGAAATAGGATCCAGCGCTGGGTGAAATTAAAATGGATTTTCTGTTCCAAGTTTAATGGATTGGATTAAAAAGAAGTCCAGTTGTATATGGTCCTGGGTGTGTGGAAAGTGGAGGTAATTGTCCTCGGGGCCTACGCGTTTCGGACGACTGCCGCGTCCTTAAACTTGGCTGTCGTCCGAAACGCGTAGGCCCCGAGGACAATTACCTCCACTTTCCACACACCCAGGACCATATATAACTGGACTTCTTTTTAATCCAATCCATTAAACTTGAGACAGAAAATCCATTTTAATTTCACCCAGCGCTGGATCCTATTTCTTCCTTCCTTGCTAGCCTGCCGTGTGCCAACACGAGGATCCGAGCGCTATCCACAACACACTGGAGTGTGCAAGGTGAGCCGGAGGTTCCCTCCCCAGTTTCTATTGTTTGCTAGAATAGGCTCTGCTCCGGAACTCTGTGGAATCCCTTGACATCGCTGTCTATGAATGGACACGCGATGTCTGGGGCTTCCGCAGAGCCTGAGTCCCGGGCAGAACGCTAGTATAGGTTCTGCTCCAGGACTTTGTGGCATTCCCTGACATCGCTGTCCATATATGGACAGTTTTGTCAGAGTCTTCCCCAGAGCATAATCTCGGGCAGAGCACTGGCATAGGCTCTGCACCGGGACTCTGGATTCCCCTGACATCGCTGTCCACATATGGATTCCCCAGAACTGGACAGTGATGTCAGAAGAACAGCTGGAGTGCCAGTAGTAGCGCTAGTAGACTCCAGCTCTGGGGTTGCCCCTGACATCTCTGTCCATATATGAACAGTGATGTCAGGAGCACTGGCTGGGGATTCCACTCCTAGAGGGAGCCCCAATGGAGCTATCTACTGGGGGTGTCTGTGGCACTATCTATAAGGGGTGTGTGTGGCATTATCTACAGAGGGCACTGTGGCATTATCTACAGAGGGCACTGTGGCATTATCTACAGAGGGCGCTGTGGCATTATCTACAGAGGGCTCTGTGGCATTATCTACAGAGGACGCTGTGGCATTATCTACAGAGTCCGCTGTGGCATTATCTACAGAGGGCGCTGTGGGATTATCTACAGAGGGCGCTGTGGCATTATCTACAGAGGGCCTGCCTAATTTTGACATTTGTGTGTCTGCCAAACGCTGCAAACTGAGCCACCGGACTGCATTTAGCGACACTTAAACTGTAAAAGTGGATTGTTGAAATAAGCATGTGGAGAAATCTCGCAAATTTCCGGTAAGTTTAAACCTAGCGCTATTATTATAGTAATGTAGTATTATAGTAACGTAGCATTGTTATAGTAATGTAGTATAAGGCTGGGTTCACACACCCTATTTACGGACGTAATTCGGGCGTTTTAACAACGAATTACGTCCGAAAATACGGCTCCAAAGCGCCGGCAAACATCTGCCCATTAATTTGAATGGCTTTTACGATGTACTGTGCCGACGGTCATTTTTTTTACGCGCCACTGTCAAAAGACGCCCGCGTCAAAGACGTGCCTGTCACGTAATTGGTGCCGTTTTCCATTGACTCCATAAAAAAACAGCTCCAATTACGTCCGTAATGGACGCTGCGAAAAACGCCTGCACATGCCATTACGTCTGAAATTCAGGAGCTGTTTTCTCCTGAAAACAGCTCCGTAATTTCAGGCGTATCGAACGTGTACGTGTGAACATACCCTTATAGCAACATATTGTTATAGTAGTTCAAATAACTAATTAATTAACAATAATTTTGTAATGTATCAAATTTGAAAGTGATGCGGCCCATCAACTTCACATTTTTTCTATATGTGGCCCACTTACCCGGCCGAGTTTGAGACCCCTGGTCTATCCTGAGGATAGTCCTGTATTTTAACAATACGGATAGCTCCTTTAAGACATAATGTACTGGGAAACTGGAGTGGATTTGAAAAAACAGATTTCTCCATTGTGTTTTGGGTTTAATTTTTATACCAAATTTATATAGTTTTTTTTTATCTTTTACTACTTTTACAAAGAAAAAACTATTTGTTAAAAAGAAATATGTATTTGTGTCGCCACATTCTGAGAGCCATAACTTTTTTATATTTTTCTGTTGATTGAGCGCTGTGAGGGTTATTTTTTTGTGGCGTGACCTGTAGTTTTCTTTGGTACATACAACTTCATGATCACTTTTCTAAAAAAAAAAAAAATCTTTTTTGTACACTACTAAAAACTTTATGTAACTATTTAAAAAAAAAATTATTTGACCCCCCGAGGAGACTTGAACCAGCGATCATTAGGCCCCCATGATTTCATGACTATCATAACCCCACTATGACATCGCTGAGGGGGGTGATGTTTGTCCATTGGAGGCGGCCGCTCACCTCTTTCTAACAGCTTAGATGCTGTGGTTGCTATTGACCACAGCATCTAAGCAGTTAAACGGCCAGGATCGCAGGTATCTCTGATACTGACTGTTATGTTCACACGGCCGTTTTTCTGGCCGTAAACGCCCGAAAGACGGCCGAAAAATCAGAAGCAGAACGCCTCTAAACATCTGCCCATTGATTTCAATGGGAAAACGGCGTTCTGTTCCGACGGAGCGTTTTTCGGTGCGTTTTTTTACGTGTAAAAAAACGGCCGTGAAAAAGAAGTGCAGGACACTTCTTGGGCCCGCACCTTACTTCTCCCCCTGCACCATGACGTACAGTTTCCTCAAGGTGCATAAATGGGTTAAAGGGACAGATCTTTCATCACTATATTATAGAGGAATTGTTTTCCTATTCCAAATTATTTATGTTTGAGAAAGGTTTTATATTCTGGTCTATTACTCCATGAGGTTTCCCAGCAAGTGATAGGTCCTCTTTGATGAGTGATCACTGCTACTGCGCAGAGCATCCAATTGGAATCGGTGTGCTAGAAGTAGCTTCTTCTCACCAGCACTCAACACATTAGGTGAACATTCTGAGAGGGAATCAAAAGAACACCAGGGGGCACCATAACAAGTATCTAACAGCAATTTCCGGAGAAAAGATAATTTTTTAAGTGATTCCAAATGAGAAGTGTATGTTTGGAATGATCTAACAGGGAAATGCAATATTTATTTATGGGACAACACTTTAAGTAAAAATTTTATTGAAACAAATGTTGTAATAAGTCTTAGGCTGGGTTCACACGATCTATTTTCAGACGTAATGGAGGCGTTTTACGCCTCGAATTACGTCTGAAAAAAACGGCTCCAAATACGTCGGCAAACATCTGCCCATTACTTTCAATGGGCTTTACGATGTACTGTGCCGACGACCTGTCATTTTACGCGTCGCTGTCAAAAGACGGCGCGTAAAATTACAGCCTCGTCAAAAGAAGTGCAGGACACTTCTTGGGACGTAATTGGAGCGGTTTTTCATTGACTCCAATGAAGAACAGCTCGAAATTACGTCCGTAAAATACGCCCCTCAAAACACGAGTACATGCAATTACGTCTGAAATTCAGGAGCTGTTTTCTCCTGAAAACAGCTCCGTAATTTCAGACGTAATTGCAGTTATCGTGTGCACATACCCTAAGGGTATGTTCACACACACTAATTACGGACGTAATTCGGGCGTTTTTGCCCCGAATTACGTCCGAAAAATGCGGCTTGAAAGCGTTGACAAACATCTGCCCATTGAAAGCAATGGGCTGACGTTTGTCTGTTCACACGAGGCGTATATTTACGCGCCGCTGTCAAATGACGGTGCGTAAATAGACGCCCGCGTCAAAGAAGTGACTTCTTGGGGCGTAATTGGAGCCGTTATTCATGGACTCCAATGAAATGCAGTGCCAATTACGTCCGTAATAGACGCGGCGTTCAAGCGCCTGAACATGCCGTTACGGCTGAAATTACGGGGCTGTTTTCAGGAGAAAACAGCCCCGTCATTTTTTACAGTTTTTACAAGTGCACGCGTTTTTCGCGGCGTCTTTTATGGACGTAATTAGAACTAGTTTTCATTGGAGTCAATTGGACGTAATTCGAGGCGTAAAACGAAAAACGGCCGAAAATAGGTTGTGTGAACATACCCTTAGGGTATGTTCACACGCAGAGCCAAAAACGTCTAAAAATACGGAGCTATTTTCAAGAGAAAACAGCCCCTGATTTTCAGACGTTTTTTGAGCAACTCGCGTATTTTGCTGCGTTTTTTACGGCCATTTTTGGAGCTGTTTTCAATAGAGTCTATGAGAAAACGGCTCCAAAAACGTCCCAAGAAGTGTCCTGCACTTCTTTTGACGAGCCGTCATTTTACGCGCCGTCTTTTGACAGCGACGCGTAAAATGACAGCTCGTCTGCACAGAACATCGTAAGACCCATTGCAAGCAATGGGCAGATGTTTGCCGAAGTATTGGAGCCGTCTTTTCAGGCGTAATTCGAGGCGTAAAACGCCTGAATTACGTCCGTAAATAGGGCGTGTGAACATACCCTTAGACGTGCCATTTTTTAATAAGATGTCTCACTGACACTTATGGACAATGAGACATTCCATAATTTTATGGCAAGCTTTCATGGTAATGTAGTTTCAGTGATGTTACAAAATCTGTACCAGGGCCCCACCTAATGGTATTGTGCAGTTACTGCATACTGTATTGCATTTTTATAGCTTGTCTAAAGTAAGGGTATGTTCACACGACCACGCCAAATACGTCTGAAATTAAGGAGCTGTTTTCAGGAGAAAACAGCTCTTGAATTTCAGACGTTTTTACAAGTGCACGCGTTTTTCGCGGCGTCTTTTACGGACGTAATTAGAACTAGTTTTCATTGGAGTCAATGAGAAAACGGCTCCAAAAACGTCTCAAAAAGTGTCCTGCACTTCTTTTGACGAGCCGTAATTTTACGCGCCGTCTTTTGACAGCGACACATAAAATGACAGCTCATCTGCACAGAACATCGTAAGACCCATTGCAAGCAATGGGCAGATGTTTGCCGACGTATTGGAGCCGTCTTTTCAGGCGTAATTCTAGGCGTAAGACGCCTCCATTACGCCTGAATAGAGTTCGTGTGCACATACCCTAACACTGCACTGCCCTTGTTTAGTACTTGTGCCTTCTTATGTGACAGGTAGGACATTGGGTTTTCTATGGAACCAAGGCCTGTGTACTCCCCTCTGCTCTGGAAAGATGTCTCTATTGGATAAGATGTGATATAATGCCGTAGACGGCTATAAACGTCAATCAAGAGCAGATGTAGCGATGTTCACAGTTTAAGGTGGTCAGAATTGTTGACAGACCCCGTTTAGTACATCTAAATCTAGCAACAGGTTATTACATATAGGAATGGGTTATTACATCTAGGAACAGGTTATTTAACCCTGTGGTATTTAGTCAATAGTAATCTGCAATGATGTACATAATGATATAATTATAGCAGAATGAACTTAATATAAAATATAACATACCCAACATTGTTAGTCTGCCAATTTTGTCCATCAAAAGAGCTGAGACAATGTTGCCTGGAAGGACGGCAAGTGTTCCCAAAAAATTCACAAAGTAGATCCAGTAGGCACTGTAATCGTCATCAAATGTGATCTGACATCCCACTTTTGGATCGTGAAATGTGCAGTTTATCAATTCGCTATCAGTGAACTTGTATTTTTCAAGGTCTGTAGAAACAGATGCAGATTATGTGAAATTGACAAATGGAAAATGAAGTGCATGTTCCCATAATATTCAAAATTCACTGTTTAACAGCAACAGGTTAGAAAAGTAAGGTGGGGATCTGACCTCTAAGGCCTCCACGAAAATCCCCATTTTCAGCTAGAGAGCGGGACAAACATGTGCTACCCATCTCAATAGAGGTAAATGAGATTGCTGGAAACGTTTGGATGTTTCCGACAACCCCTTTAAATAGCCTGCTATACTTATTTACTTACACAGTATACCTATTAACTTCTATAATACTTAAATACTAAAACAATCTAAAACATCATCACTGTGTTAAGTAAAGTACAACTGTGGCTCTTCTGTTGCGCACCAGATGTCACTGTCCTCATGTGGTCCATTAGACAAATATTACTGCAGTAATAAAGATTTTTAATGGAATACATTTAAATTATAGATTTTTTTTATAAGGATTACAATTTTTTAAAAAATAAACGGTGGGCAGCTGAGTAACTCTGTGATATGAAATATTGCCTTGTAGAATCTGCATGTAGTTTGTATGTACTCTTGGGCTTGTATTAATGATTTCCGAGATATTCCAGTTTCCTCCCACACTCCAAAAATATAGATTATTTGGCTATAGTGTGTGAGTATGCCTACTAGGGGTTTTCCAAGCATGTTAATGCAGCAAAAAACCCTTTCCCCCCTGATTATATATGTTTTCTAGGAATTTACAGATGATTGGTAACCCTTGCTATCACCAATTATTACTGTTTTGTTTGGTCAAGAGGTTAATGAAAGTGGTCTAATGGTCCTTTTATACAGGCAGATATTTTCCCCTTTAAACGAGCAGTGATTAACAATAAAGCATGTTGATTGGCGCTCGTTTGCTCAAATTAAATGGGGAAATGATTCCAAGTATGAGGAAGAGCGATTGTTAATACAAACTTTCGCACCATACATTGCCATTTAGTTGGCAGCATATGCAAATGTATGTGCTGCCAACAAGCGACCATGTTTCTGGCTGCATAAAAGATGCAAGCTTTTGCTCGTTCATCAGCTGATCGCTGCCCTGTTCTTGATCGCTGCCAGTGTAAAAGGGCATTTAGGCAGGAAGGTGTACTAAAAGACTTTATTTAATCTAAATACGCCTAAATTCTTTATAGGAGTCAGAGTTCTGTTTTACTTATACAGAAGAGTCGGATCCAGACCGTAGGACATAGGAGGCGGCCACGTGACCGGGGTGAAAGGAGGGGAGAGTTAGGGGGCAGAGCCTTTAGAATATAGTGGCATGAAGGCAGTGCCGGCGCCATTAGAGGAAGAAGCACGCGGAGGGGAAGTTTGCTGTGACTCTTCTCCATGCCCTTCTGTTTCGGTAATGGCGGACGTTGGAGTGGTGTTCGAGAGACTTCGGTCTCTCGCTTGTGAGCGGGGCATGGACTGGCTGCTTGAGCAACTGGCCAGTTTAATTGATGGCCCTGCAGTCGTGGACCCCCCATATAGCGGGCCACGGCAATCTCACAGGTCCCGCCCACCTGTCTTAGCCCTGATGCTAAACCCAGGGTCTGGCCCAGGGTTGGGACTCTATGGAGCTGGGCGGGTCGTTCCCCCTGCCTCGGTGGTCGCACCCTGGCTCTAGTCCACGGATTCCTGGCTTTGCGGTGGGTCGTTCTTGTGATGTCCCGGTCGGGCGTCCCACCAGAAACCATTATGACGGGCCGGTCGGGCTGAGGACACTACGTTCGGTAGTGGCGCAGAGTGTTGGCTGTGGGCGGTGCCCCACTGGCCCAGTCGGTGTGATGTCGTTGCCCCAGGCTACGGGTGAAGGTTAACAGCTCCCATGATCTTGCTCGCGATGTCCCTCCTGTGGGCAGTGCGGATGTCCGATGTCCCGGTTCTTCCAGTTGGCGGGGTCACAGCGCTCACACAGCCCGGTGAGTCTTTGCCTTTTTCATGTTCTATTTCAAACATTTTTAGGTCCCAGGGGTTGGGAGTTGGTCCCAGGTCGGATGGAGCGCATGTATCGGGTAATGAGGGTGTTGGGTCGATGGGGGATGGGGAGTTGCGTGAGTTGTTGGGTAGTGTGCGTGAGTTTTTGGCCCGCTATGATGAGGGAGGGACGTCAAGAGGTACATCTCTGGTCCCTGCGTGGGTTGGCACTCCCAGTTTTGTTGTCCTGTCTGTGAGTGGTGGGGCAGCGACTGGGGGGTCATCGTGGCGGTGTCGTTACAGACTGATAAGGATGGGGTGGTGGATAGGGTTAGTTTGGAAGATAAAGCGAAAGGCGAAGTCTATGTGTATTTCGAGGGCCCGTTGGGGGCCCATCTGAAACAGGAGGTGCGTGACAAGATTTGGAAGGATGAGCATGTGGAAATTTTCTCCCTTCTCCCTCTTGAGCAGTTCAATCTAGTTAAGAGCAAGCGGTTGGAGAGCAAGGAGGAAGAGGAAAAGCGGAGGTACAGGTTGATTTTGCAGACCTTCCAGAACTGGTTGCAAGCGTTTGCCATTCTGGCAAGTGTTGTTGGCGAGAAGGCGCTGGAAAATCGTTCGGCCCTTTTCTGCTATTTGGATGCCATAGGGGAAGCACACAGGGTTTACGGGGTTTGACTTGTCTCGGATATGAGGAGCAGTTCAGACAGCGGAAAGCGGTCCATCCCAGCATCAGATGGGATCAGAAGGATATAGGGCTCTGGTTACGGGTTATGGGTCCGGCGCGGTTCGGCCAGTACTCTCCAAGGGAGGGGGCGTGGCTAGCACGAGAAAGAGGTTTCCCTGGGTAGAATGCCGGGTCCTTTCCGTTCACCTTTTGTATATTTTGTGGTTTCTCCTCTGGGTGTGGTCCCCAAGAAGGAGCCAAATAAGTTTTGGCTCATTTACCATCTCTCTCACCCAAGGGGCTTATCGGTTAACGATGGTATTGACTGAGTTGTGTTCGGTGGTTTATACCTCGTTTGATGTGGCGGTGGACTGGGTTCGTTTTCATGGCCCCCATGGCCAATACGGATATCGAGTCGGCATTTCGTCTCCTCCTTGTGCACCCGCACAGTGTTCTTCTGTTGGGGTGTTTCTGGAATGGGTCTTATTTTGCTGATAGGTGTCTCCCATTGGGCTGCTTGATCTCTTGCGCCTATTTCGAGGCTTTTAGCTCATTCCTTGAGTGGGTAGTAAGCGACACGGCTAGTGTTGTGTCTCTTATCCACTGCTTGGATGATTTTCTCTGTGTTGGCCCTGCGAGCTCCTCTGTTCCCTACTGCTGGCTACTGTGAAATGGGTAATGTGGCGTTTTGAGGTCCCTTTAGCTCCGGAAAAAATGCAAGGTCCGGCGTTTGAGTTGGTGTTTTTGGGAAACATGATTGATTCCAATCGGATGGAGTGTAGGTTGCCGGTGGACAAGCTGTCGGATCTGCGGGAAGTGCTGTCTCAGGTAAAAGGTGTGCGGAAAGTTTGTTTGAGGGACTTAGAGTCTGCCTGCCACATCATGGCCATGGGTAGAGTTTTTTGTCGGCGCCTGGCTGCGGCTACGGCGGGCGTTCGGTCTCCTCATCATTTTGTGCGTTTGACGATGGATCATAGAAAAGATTTGGGAGTTTGGGAGGAGTTTTTGGGGTGGTACAATGGTTGGTCGCTCATCATGGCCCAAGTGGTGGACAGTTTTTGATTGGAGGTTGTTCACGGATGCGTCTGGGAGCATGGGATTCGGTGCGTACTGTCAGGGACAATGGTGCGCATCCTGCTGCCTCAGGAGTGGTTTGGAGAGGGTCTTGTCAGGAATCTTGCTCTCCTGGAACTGTTCCCTATCATAGTGGGGGTGACGATTTGGGGGAAATGGTTCAGAGACAAGAAGGTTCGTTTTCATTATGATAACATGGGGGTGGTGTTGGCGATTAATAATGTGTTGGCGCCCTCCCCCCCTGTTTTACGATTATTGCGACGCCTCGTGCTTCTCTGCCTGTCCTTGAATGCATGAGTTGTGGCTGTTCACGTTCCAGGAGTTAAAAATTCTATGGCCGATTCTCTTTCTCGGTTGCAGTGGGATCGTTTCCATTGCTTGGCCCCGGACGCGGTGGTAATCGATTGCCCTCCACAGTTCTGGGACTTGGTCTATGAAGAGCAGATGTTTTGATTCGCTCGTCCTTGGCGCCTGGGACTTGGCGTTCTTATGACTTGGCTTGGCGCGAGTGGGTTGACTGGCTGTCTGTTTTGGATGATGTGTGTTCGGATGCTGATCGTGTGGTGGCCCTGTTGGGTTTTCTGGGTCATGTGTCAGTTGCGGGCTGGTCAATTTCGAAGGCTAATTGCTTTGTGGCAGCCCTGGCTCTTGGTTTTAAATCGGGCGGGCTTCGGGATATTACAAAGGATTTTCTGGCTGGCCAGGCCCTGAGGGGGTGCCGGAGGGGTAGGTCTTCTGACAGTCGTCGGCCTGTGTCTTTTGATTTGTTTGAGCGGCTGGGGGTAGTATTGCATGTGATTTGCACTGTGATCCCAGTACGAGGTTTTATTGTTTTAGTTGGCTTTCTCATTGGCGATCTTTGGTGCGTTGCGGATTAGTGAGTAAGTGGTAAGAGACCTGGGGGTCTGCTCTCTGAGGACGTGGTGGTGCTGGGAGACAGGGTGGAATTTTGGATTCGACGTTCGAAAACGGATCAGCTGGGTTGGGGCAGGCGTGTCGTGTATGGTGTTTCTCCTGGGGCATTGATGTACCCTGTGGCTTGTGCCCGCCGGTATTGTGTTGGGTGCCAGTTGGCGTCTGGTCAATTGTTGCGTCATGCGGATGGGTCCTTTTTCTCTCGTTACCAGTTTACATGGGTTTTTCGCAAATGTTTGCAGAAACTCGGGCTTGATGGGTCAGTTTTTTCAACCCACTTGTTTCAAATTGGCGCTGCTACGGAAACTGCTGGCTGGAGTCTTAGTCTTGCGGTAGTGCGGCGTATTGGTAGATGGGAATCTAGGTGTTATATGTCCTACGTTCACCCCCACCTTAGTATCATGGGGGTGGTTATGGTTGCATTGCTTGTTTTTTTTTTGTGTGGGATGTTTGTGGAACATTTAAGCTGTTTGTACATCTTGTTTTCATTTTGGGCTTATTTCTTTCCCACCCCCTTCCTCTTGTTTATGTTCTGTCCTTTGTCCATTTTTGTTCGTGGCTCTCCTCCTCTGGTGTGGATCCTGGGATATTCTAATGTCCACTGGAGGGCCCTTCGTGCAAATGTTCGACCAGATGGCAGACGGCTGGGTTTCTGCAGGGATGTGGCGGTGCTGCGGGCATTGGGTCGGAGGGGTATGACATGGAATCGCGTCCTGTCGGAGTTTCATCGTTTGGAGGTTATTGATAGGGTGCCGGAGGTATTGGTGTTGCATGTGGGGGGTAATGATCTGGGGGTTCGGCGTTTTAGGGAGCTTATTAGAGACATTCGTTACGACCTGCTACAGTTGTGGGCCCTGTATCCTAATGTGGTGACAGTTTGGTTGGAAATTGTGCCTTGCAAAATGTGGTGGTTGGCTCGCTCGGTGGCTAGTCTTAATCGTGCTAGGGTGAAGGTCAACAGGGCGGTCTCAGCGTTTGTTGTTCGGCACGGTAGTGTTTTTATGCACCACTATGAATTTGAAGACGGTCAAGGCCAGTTCTGGTTGGCAGACGGCGTGCACTTGAACGTGGTGGGCTTTGACTTTTGGGCACTCAGGAGGGTATTGAGCGTGCAATGGTGTAGGGTAGCTTGCATACTTGAAGGTGTTCAGATTATGCTCGTTGTGGCAGGTTGGAGGTTCTTGGAGTTGGTGTTAAATTTGTGGGGGAGGGACTCATCGTATGGTCTTTCACAAATTGTGCAATATGGAGGCACTGACAATTTTTTGGGCTCCTGCTGGGTGGTGTCCCGGGGAGCAAGGGTGAATCATTGGCCATCTGCAGCTGGATACGCTGCCCCTGAGCTTGTGGGGAAATCGGCTGGGGGTAAAATACTGCACTAATGGGGAGATTGGCTCAGCAGACCTTCTTCTTAGCTCCAATGATCTTTTTTCTCTGAATGTTTGTTATTAATGTTGATAATGTTGAATATTTATTTGATGTAATATATATATTTTATTTGTTGTTATTGTTTGTCAATAAAATGGCTGCTGTGGCCAACTTTATCCAATCACGAGTCTGTCCTTATTTGGGGAAATAGGAGTATAGGGATGGGATTGAGTGATTGGCCCAAGTAGGGTTTTTTTTTAGAAGGGTTAGGGGGGATTCACACAAGCGTGATTTTCGTGCGTGCAGGCCGCGTTTTTTTCGCGCGCCACGCACAGCCCTATAGAAGTCAATGGGGCAGTTCAAACAGTGCGTGATTTTTGCGCAGCGTTTGTTCGCTGCGTACAAAACGCGACAGGTTCAATATCTCTGCGTATTTCACGCATAACGCACCCATTGAAGTCAATGGGTGCGTGAAAACCACGCAGGTCGCACGGAAGCACTTCCGTGCGAACCGACTGAAACAGCGCACCAGCTGTCAAAAGGATGAATGTAAACAGAAAAGCACCACGTGCTTTTCTGTTTCAAAACATCCAAACGGGGTGTCTTTGAGATGAGCGAACCCGGACAACCGAACCGAACTTCACCGGGTTCGGCCGAACTTGTTTTGGCCGAACCCGGCAAAAAAAATTCCGGTACGCGACGTCAGTAGATAGTCACTGTCCAGGGTGCTGAAAGAGTTAAACTGTTTCAGCACCATGGACAGTGACTTCCGATCCCAATATACATGAACCTGTAAAAAAAAAACGAAGTTCTGACTTACCGATAACTCCCGGCTTCTTCCTCCAGTCTGACCTCCCGGGATGACAATTCAGTCCAAGTGACAGCTCCAGCCAATCACAGGCCAAGCACAGGCTGCAGCGGTCACATGAACTGCCGCATCATCCAGGGAGGTGGGGCCCGATGTCAAGAGAGGCGCGTCACCAAGGACGCGTCACCAAGGCAACGGCCGGGAGGGAAGTTCTCAGTAAGTACGAACTTTTCTTTTTTAAAAGGTTTCTCGATATTGTGTTCGGCTTTCACTGTCGAGGGTGCTGAAAGAGTTACTGCCGATCAGTTAGCTCTTTCATCACCTTGGACAGTGACGGGCGTCGACTAGCCTCTTCTCTATGATGGCGGCTGCGCGGAAATCACGCAGCCGCGCATCATACACGGATGACACACGCAGCTGTCAAGTGGTTTTTGCGCGCGCAAAACGCTGCGTTTTTTGCGCGCGCAGAAACGCAACGTTCGTCTGAATCTGCCCTTACTAGGACCACACCCTATCATCCCTCAGTCAAGAGGTCAAAATCTCATGCTTCCCTTCACATAGCCGCAGGCCTCAGAGATGGATACAGACAGCCATCATTTTAGGATTATAAGGTATAGCATATACTGTATTATGAAATCTGTAGAACATTTTGAAAATATTACGCTGTGTTCAGATGTGGCAGTGTTTCTTCCTTCACTTTCGCAAAGAAATTTGAAAATCTGCAGCATCCCCGGATTTCTGTGCAGTTTATTTCTGCTGCATGCTGATGTTGTTTTAAAAACCCTATCCCCATGTACTGTACTGTATTGTAAATTGTCACAGATTTTCTTTGCAGAATCTGCAACACATCCATGACATCTGAACATACCTTTAAGACTAAAGAAAATTAATTTATAATTACATTTGATTTAACCCTATTGTATTGATTACTGTATGGAATCCTTCACAGCCTCCATTTAGGAGATTTTCCAGACGTATACGTTAAAACATAGACCGTAATGCGGTGTGAATAGGGCCTTAGGCACAATTACACCAATTAAAGACAATTTCATAAGAAACAAATAACCTTTGCAGTGTTGGAGCGAACCATCCAAAGAGTAGGAAAACTCAATGTAGGTACTACGCTGGTCTAATTCCAGCCCACAGCCCCAGTGAGTTGTCATATAGGAAACCCTAAGGGTATGTGCACACACACTAATTACGACGTATTTCGGCCTCAAGTACCGGACCGACCACAGTGCAGGGAGCCGGGCTCCTAGCATCATACTTAGGTACGATGCTAGGAGTCCCTGCTACTCCGTGGAACTGCTGTCCCGTACTGAAAACATGATTACAGTACGGGACAGTTGTCCTGCAGAGAGGCAGGGACTCCTAGCATCGTACATAACTATGATGCTAGGAGCCCGGCTCCCTGCACTGTGTTCGGTCCGGGACTTGCGGCCGAAATACGTCCGTCAATTACGGACGTAATTAGTGTGTGTGCACATACCCTAACGTTACTACTTACAACAAGTCAATCTACAATAGCATGGCAATCATATAACTATATAGTAGGAGGAGATGAAAGTGTCTGAAGGAAACCAATGCAAACAGCATCCAAAGGATATAAAAACTCCATGCAGGGCTTGCCTTAATGTGATAGTGCCAATGATACATATATAGTAGAGTAATAATATTATCTATATTATCCATTGTATATAAATATATTCCTGCTGGGTCAGCACAATTGACTACAATGCCTACTTCTTTGCAGCAATGGGGTCCAGGATTTAAATCCGATCAAGGAATAATCTGCATGGAGATTGCATGATCTCCCCATGACATTGTGGGTACTCATGTTTCTTCTCATACATTCTGCATAGCACTGTGGGATATGTTGGTGCAATTTAAATAAAGTACGCTGACAGTACCCTCACCTGTGTTTACAAAATGTGAATGTACAAAAGTGCAGTTTCTAAGTAGGTGTTCAGCGACGTCACGTCTTCAAAATAACATCTCTCAAACAGCGAATCTTGAAATACAACAGCTTTAAACTTCATTGAAGTGAACCTGTAAAATACAACATTTTATGTGGCTTTAAAGGGGTTATCTGGGCTATTAAAATTGATGGCCTACCCTCAGGTTAGGCCTATAATATTAGATCCATGGGGTTCTGACTGTTGGTATCCCCACCGATCAGCTGTTTGAAGGGACGAGCGCCACAGCCTCTTTATTGTTTACATGGTTTTTCTCTCTGTTCACACTTGCATGCGCTGTTACATTTGTAGCGGACCCACAAATCTAATATTGATAGCCTACCCCGGGTATATAGGGCCTCATGCACACAGCTGCTCTCGTAATCACGGTCCGTGATTCTGGGCACGGGCGGCCGCGGACAGTCACCCGCATTTTGGCCCGTGCTCCCTCCCATACAAAGTTTGGGAACACAGTCTGTAAAAAGGAGAAGATAGGACATGTCCTATCTTTTTCAGAGGCTTTCTACGGTCCCGACACCATCCCGTAAATATACGGGAAGTTGTCCGTGGTCAATAGAAATGAATGGGTCTGTAATTGTGGATAGTAATTATGGTCCGCTATTACGGGCGAATTCTACAGTCGTGTGCATGGGGCCTTAGACACAAAAGAAAATCCAGGGTTCCTCATTCTTAAAGGGTTAATCCCAAATCCACAGGATATGACATAAATGTCTGATAGATGTGGGTCCCAGCACTGGGACCTGCACCTATATTGAGAATGGGGGTCACCCAACCCTCGTTTTGCCTGGTGAGGTGGCCGCTGCCTGCTGATTCCAGGAGGGGATTAAGTGGAGAGGTGGCTGCGCTTGCACGTGGTCCTCTCCATTCGGTTCTATGGAAGTTATGGAAACAGCTGAGCAGAGGCCGCCTCAACAGGTAAAACGGGGGTCAGATGACTCTGTACTCAATATAGAAGCGGGTCCAAGAGCTATTAGACATTTATGGCATATCCAGTCTACATAGTTACCAACATTTGAATATTTTTTCCAGTGACACAGGGTGTGGCTTCTTTGGTGGGTGTGTCTTATGGGGTGTGACTTATCAGATGGGTGTGTCTAACGGGGCGTAGCTTTCTTCCCAGAATTTATGCATACTAATAAACAAACAAAAATTACATACAACTACTATGGTGGCCAGTATCTCTCTCTGGTTATCTGGTTGTTTACAGTTAGGTGTCTCACTTTATCACTAGGGCTAGGTGATATGTGCTGACCACTACTGGTAACGTAAAAACCAGCGTAGATAGTGTCACACTCAGTGTCCCTTGTAGAAGGTGTTCCAAACAGCCCCCAGTAGATAGTGCCACACACTTGTTCCTGTAGATAATGCCACACGGCCCCCTTACAGATAGTGCCACAGTGTCCTCTGTAGATCATGCCACAGTGTCCTCTGTAGATCATGCCACAGTGCTCTTTATAGATAGTGCCACACACCCCTGTAGATAATGCCTCAGTCCCCCCTGTAGATATTGCCACACATCCCCCTGTAAATAGTACCACACACACCCTCTTGTAGATTGTGCTACACACCCCCTTGTAGATAGCGCTGCACCCCCCTTGTAGATTGCGCCACCACACCCTTGTAAATAGGGCCACACCCCTGTAGATAGCGCCATACTCCCCACACTCCAGGAGGAGCCCCTGACTACTGTCCATATGTGGACAGGGATGTCAGGGGCTACTTCTATGAGCGGAATCCCCGGCCAGAGCGTCGGCAATGATAGTTTCCTGCTCTGCCATAGTATTCAATTGTATCTGCATCCTGAGGACACAGATACAATTGAATATGGCAGTTGCTGGGACACGTCCAGGACAGTAAATTGCCGGGACTGTCTCTGTAAATTTGGAACAGTCCTGGCAAATTCAGGACTGTTGGCAACCATGTGTGTATATGCCATAAATGTCTGGGTTGGAAAAACCCCTTTAATGCTGAATATGCTACTTGTCTGTAGTGTATAGAGCAGGCAGAAAACGTCCCAGTACTAGAGTATGCTGACATCTAGGGACAATGGCTCCCTTTATGTGAATAGGTTGGAAAATAATTCAGCCATCTGTCACCATGGAATCTGCTAGCAGTCTTTGTTATGACATATCCACAGGAATGTCCTCTGGGACCCGCACATATCTCTGGAATGGGGACCCCTTATCCCCGTTCTACCTTTCTCGGATCCCGTTGCCTCCCGGGTCACTTTCTGATTACATGGTCGGAAATAGAAGTTAATGGCAGTTATGGAAACAGCGTAGCTCATGTGCTACACTGCTTCCGTAGCTGCCATTCTCTTCTATGGGAGTTACAGAAACTGCATAGCTCAGCGAGCTATGCTGTTTTCCTGATTACATGGTCGGAAATTACGAAGTGGCCCGGGAGACAGCAGAAACTGAGAAAGGTAGAATGGGCTTTAGGGGCCCCGTTCTAGAAATAGGTGCAGGTCCCAGAGTTGGGACAAATGTAATGCTACATGCACTATCGTTTTTTAGATTTTTTTTCCCACATTTGAAACCTTATGTGTAATATTGGAGGCACACAGGGGTAGAGTATGGGCCCATAGCAGGCTACGGCACTATATTATTGACAACACTGATCCATAATACAACCGTGTGCCCTTAGGATCAGGTAGTCTTGTCATTGTCATTCATTTTAGAGCCTTCACCAGAAAATTGTATATATTTATCTAATGTTTGACATCAGAAATACACATTTCCCATCATTCTAATATATATTGCTGGTTTGGTGGCATTGGTTTCCCATACTTCTAACTTGCAAGAAAATAACACCAAGGAAAAGATTAATACTTGTCATTGATGAACTCTCCACTTTTATGGATTTGATTTTCCAGAGTAAAGTTGAAATTGTAGTTTGAAATATTTTCTCCATAAAAGTATTTCACTCTTAGTGCATATTCATCTGCCTGCAAGTGTCTAATGACGTCGGAGAACCAGACCGATAACCCATAGTAGCTGTGAAGAGAAACAACAGGTTTACATTACACTCTGCAATTCTTGGAGAAGTAAACACACACACACACACACACACACACACACACACACACACACACACTGACAGTCGGAGAAAGTAGAAATGCATCGTATAGTTTAGTATGAAATAGTAAAGTATTAGGATACTTCACAGTGGCACACTTCATCTGATAATCATCTAGGAAGCCAATAGACCCTGGGTAGGAAACATGTTACAATGTCATCCTATACATTATCCTATTATACTAGTAATTATTTATTTTTTTCCTAAAGGGAACCAGTCACCAGCATTTCACCTATTAAACCAGCAATACCAGGTGGTAGTGGGTGAAAAATCATTTTTATGTAACCTATAATTATCTTATAAGCCGGCTCTGTAGCTTTACTATTCAGTTTGTTAATGTTCCTGTGCTGTATGCTGATGAGCATAAAAGAGTCATATCTTCATTTGAAAAGAGTCATATTTTCATTCCTCAAGCCTTTCAGGGTTAACCCCACTTTCTTACTTTTGATTGACAGCTTACTATTGATTGACAGCATTCAGGGCGGGCTAGTTTTCGGCGGTGGGTGGGCATAAGAGGAGGAACTAAGCAGACTGACGGATTATTACCTTAAAAGGCGCAAAATGTTTACAGACCCTTATTTAGGGTTAGAGGAGGAGTTTAGGAGTTTATTAACGCTAATAAACTTTTGACAGCAGCGGCCAGCGAGTGGTGAGTAGAGTTCAATAGGTGGAATGCTGGTGACAGGTTCCCTTTGAAGTAACATAATCATACAATATTTGCTTTAATAAAGGAAATACACAGGTTAATCCTAGAATACTACTAGTACTTGTACTAAAAAGATAAACAAGATTTTTAATCCGGACGGATGGGTGAAGGGGGTAAATCAATTCCCATTAAAAGGGGTTTCCTATTAACTCCTTAATGACCGGGCCAATTTTCAGTTTTCCATTTTCGGTTCTTCCTCCCTGCTTTCCAAAAGCCATAACTTTTTTATTTTTCTGCCAATGTAGCCGCATGATGGCTTGTTTTTTGCAGGACGAGATGTAGTTTTACATGGCACCATTGAATTTACCTTATAATGTACTTGGAAACTGCAAAAAAATTCTTTGTGTGGTGAAATGGGAAAAAAAACCAGCAATTCCGCCATTGTTTTTGGGTTTAGTTTTTACGGCGTTCATCATGCGGGAAAAAAACAACTTGTTAACTTTATTCTAGGGTTTATTACAATTACAGCGATATAAAATTTTTATTGTTTTTTTTTGTGTTTTACTACTTTTACAAAGAATCTAAAACTATTTGTTAAAAAAAAAATTGTCGCCACATTCTGAGAGCCATAACTTTTATTTTCCATCAATTAAGCGGTATGTGGGCTTATTTTCTGCGGAGTGAGCTGTAGCTTTCATTGGTACCATTTTGGGGTACATGTGACTTTTTAATTACTTTTATTTCATTTTATTGGGGAGCTAAGGTGATGACAAAACAGCAATTCTGGCTGTTTAATTTTTTTACAGCGTTCATCTTGCAGGTTAAATAACAGTTTATTGTAACACTTCTGACTTATTCTGTGGACCAATGAGTTAAAAGTGGAACTTTTGGAACATATGAGTCTCGTTACATCTAGCTCAAAGAGGCTCTGTCACCAGATTATAAATTCCCTATCTCCTACATAATCTGATCGGCGCTGTAATGTAGATAACAGTGTTTTTTATTTTGAAAAACGTTCATTTTTTTCCACGTTATGAGCAATTTTAGATCTATGCTAATTACTTTCTTAATGCCCAACCGGGCGTTTTTTAACTTTTGACCAAGTGTTCGTTGTGAAGAGAAGTGTATGACGCTGACCAATTAGTGTCACACACTTCTCTCCATTCATGTCCATTTGTAGTCCGCACAGCGTGATCTTGCTGTGCTGTCACATACACCCACATTAACTTTACTGAAGTGTCTTGAGAGTGTATAGACATCACCTCCAGCCAGGACTCGATGTGTATTCACCCTCCCGACACTTCGGTAAAGTTTGTGTGGTACTTAATAGCTGCACAGCGTGATCTCGCTGTGCTGTCATTCATAGCATGATCTCGCGAGATCACGCTGTGCAGCTATTAAGTCCCACACAAACTTTACCGAAGTGTCGGGAGTGTGAATAGACATCGCGTCCTCTCAAGACACTTCAGTAAAGTTAGGGTATGTTCACACGGCCTATTTTCAGACGTAATTCAGGTGTTTTATGCCTCGAATTACGCCTGAAAAGACGGCTCCATTACGCCTGCAAACATCTGCCTATTGCTCGCTGTCAAAAGACGTCACGTAAAAAGACGCCCGCGTCAAAGAAGTGCATGTCACTTCTTGGGACGTTTTTGGAGCCATTTTTCATTGACTCCATTGAAAAACAGCTATAATAACGTCCGTAAAAGACGCCGCGAAAAACCTGAGTACTTGCAAAAACTTCTGAAATTCATGTGCAGTTTTCACCTGAAAACAGCTCCGTAATTTCAGACGTATTTTGCTACTGCGTGTGAACATAACCTTAATGTGAGTGTATGTGACAGCACAGCAAGATCACGCTGTGCGGAGTACAAATGGACATGAATGGAGAGAAGTGTATGACGCTTATTGGGCAGCGTCATACACTTCCCTTTACAATGCCCAGTTGGTAAAAAGTAAAAACACGGCCAAATGTCTATTAAGAAACTAATTAGCATAAATCTAAAATTGATCATAACTTGCTAAAAAATGATTGTTTTTCAAAATAAAAAACACTGTTGATATCTACATTACAGTGCCGATCAGATTATGTAGGAGATAGGGCACTTATAATGTGGCGACTAGTTTTGTAATGGCCAATCTCCTACCTAATATCATAGGCGCTGTCACACAAATAATTCCAGTGTAAATTGTGTCTTAAAGAGGCTCTGTCACCACATTATAAGTGCCCTATCTCGTACATAACGAGATCGGCGCTATAATGTAGGTGACAGCAGTGCTTTTTATTTAAAAAAGCAATCTGTTTTCACCACTTTATTAGCGATTTTAGATTTATGCTAATGAGTTGCTTATTGCCAAAGTGGGCGTGTTTTTACTGTAGACCAAGTGGGCGTTGTACAGAGGAGTGTATGACGCTGACCAATCAGCGTCATGCACTCCTCTCCATTCATTTAGTTAGCGCATAGGGATCCTTTTAGATCACTATGTGCTGTCTTATACTAACACATTAACGATACTGAAGTGTTTAGACAGTGAATAGACATTCCACGGGATGTCTATTCACAATCTGTGCACTTCGTTACTGTTTCTGTGGTAGTTACAGCAGAGCAAGCGTAATCTCGCGAGATTATGCTGTAGATGACAGGTTACAACGAGATTACGCTTGGTCAGCTTTGATCGCAGCATTCAGGGGTATAATGGCGGAGGTGAGAGGTTTCTCTGATCTCTGCCGTTATAGAGCGGGGCTGCGGCTGTGTTATTGCCCCACTCCTGACAAGTACATGCACGGTCAGCCTGAGGTGATGCGGCCGGCGCTGCACTAATGAGCCGCGGTTCAGGCACCGAGGACAGAACATGGAGGTGTTTTGCAGTGCGCCCGCCATGTTCGGTCTTCAGTGCCGCCGCACATTAGAGCAGTGCTGGTTGCATCGCCTCATCCTGACGGCAAGTGCTTCTCAGGACTCAGGAGCGGGGCAATGGCTGTATTACACAGCTGCAGCCCTGCTCTCATACATTCATGTGTTACAATGCTGTATCGAAATACATGAAATAACGGTATCGAAACGGTGGGGGTGCACGGGTGGACAGTATCAAAAGTTTTGATGCATCGTGCATCCCTAGTCCAATCAGCATGATACAGCTTCTCCCCTACCCTGCACAGTATGATATCAGCTTAAATCGCAAGATCATGCTGTGTTTACATTTTCGGCCGCAGGTCCTTCAACACAATGCCTCAGCACTCATCCTGGAAGACAGTCTCTGCATCAACTATCGCCGCACCAGGAGGCCAGGGGAGTTTACTCGTGTTGTCTTTATCTTATATTAAAATTAGTTGGATGATGTGAAGCTTTTTCTGGAAATCTGATGTATCGGAGTACGGGCTCATAGACTTTCTATTGAGTCCGTACTCCAATACATTGATTACCAGAAAAAGCCGAACAGACACGAAGCGGCTGTGCGCTCACATGAGTACTTCTGACACTTTGTTTTAGCCATTGATGGTGGTCTCAGTGCTCAGACCCTCACCAATTAAAACTTCTGACATGTCAAACGTCTAGCTACCCTTTAAATGTGACAGATTAGTAAATATAGAAGAAATCGGGTGAGGGACAAATACTTATTCACAGCACTGTATCTGGCTCTCCTGCCAATATCTCAGGGTCGTTTCTAAATCCGTAGTGGGTTCTCGTATAAAGTGTATATAAAAATAACTAATCGCAGTTTATATAAACGTAACTGAACGATATGGGATCAAATGCAAACTTACCCAAATGACAGAGTGAGCCACACTATTGTCAGTTTGATTGTGTTTTCTTTGACAGGATAATCAAAGCATTTCATAAACGTTAACCAAATCTGTAAAATAATGTATAATAATTATGTGATTATAATGATGTAAGTAAAATGATAGAACATCACAATGCAGCACGTTTCATTAGAAAAGATAAGGGTAATTAGGGGCATTGTTCCCTATAAGGTGCGCGGCTGCACGGGCACGCACCTTCCATGGTTCGCCCGCTCACTAAAGTTTAAAGCCCGCGCACTGTCACGGGTGGCAGGCGGATGCAGTGACGACGCTAGCAACGGAGTGGGCTCTGGTGCTAGCGACAGCCACATTCACTTGTATGTGCATCATCAGGGCGCACATACAAATGAATACTATAGTTTGCAGGCCACGTTAAGCCTGCAGCCTATAAGGCGCTGGGAGTCACGCAGGCCTTCGTGATGACGTCACATCATGCCGGTCTGCCATGCGTCCCACCGGAGAGGCAGTGTACCGCTCCGTCTGTCGCGGGAATAGGGCAAGGTGAGTACAATCTTTTTTTTTTTTTTTTAAGGAGCTGGGGGGGGGGGCTGTGTAGCGATATATAGAGGGGAGGAGTGGGGCTGTGTAGCGCTATATACATGGGGGAAATGCTGTGTAAGACAATATACACAAGGGTAGGACGGGGATGTGTAGCACTATATACAAGGGGAGAGGGGAGCTGTGTAGCACTATATACAAGGGGAGAAAGGGGGCTGTGTAGCACTATATACAAGGGGAGGAGAGGGGGCTGTGTAGCAGTATACACAAGGGGAAAGGGGGGCTGTGTAGCACTATATACAAGGAGAGAGGGGTAAGGGGCTGTGTAGCACTATATACAAGGGAATAGGGGGGCTGTGTAGCACTATATACACGGTGAGGGGGGCTGTGTAGCACTATATACCAGGGGAATGTGGTCTGTGTGGCACTATCTACACAGGGGGGCTGTGTGGCACTATCTACAGGGGGGCTGTGTGGCACTATCTACAGGGGGGCTGTGTGGCACTATCTACAGGGGGGCTGTGTGGCACTATCTACAGGGGGGCTGTGTGGCACTATCTACAGGGGGGTCTGTGTGGCATCTTCTACAGGGGGGTCTGTGTGGCACTATCTACAGGGGGGTCTGTGTGGCACTATCTACAGGGGGGTCTGTGTGGCACTATCTACAGGGGGGTCTGTGTGGCACTATCTACAGGGGGGTCTGTGTGGCACTATCTACAGGGGGGGTCTGTGTGGCAGGATCTATAGGGGGGATGTGTGTGGCACGGACTACAGGGGCTGTGTGGCGCTATCTATAGGGACAGTGTGGCCAGATAATTACAGGCTTTCATTTTAATACATTTTTATACAGAATCTGAAATAGAGGAAGTGTAGGAGGGACCATCATCTACTGTCCTATTAGCAAGATTAGGTTATGTTAGACTGTCACTCATTACACAATGCTTTTGATCATACACAGAGAAAAATACGAATTAGGGAAAAGTTTGGATGTAAAATATGAAAAAAATCCTTACTGGACATGTTCCCTTTGTTATTGTAAAGCTGTGTTCAGATCATATTACAGCCCTAAGATCAGCGTATATGCTTCTTTGGAAAGCTCCCGGCTTATACACCGAACATAACCATAGGCCCCCAATCACCCGGTATATGCTAATAGAGTGTCCCTTTAGAACATGCCGGGAAGGTATGTATTAGCATATATTTTTCTTATTGTTGTAGAGAATTGCATAGTAGACTTAGTTATTCTATATACATGAATACAAAAAGAAAAAATGTATACAATGAGGTACATGTTATTTACTGCGGGACATATGCCACTTTATGCCTGTACAGTGGCATATGTCACAGACTTCTGTTGGAAGTACAATATACGTCAGGAGAACAGAGTCCAGACCAGACCAATAAATTAATCAGACCCCCAAATAAATTCAGACCTGACCCCAATTCACAATGACTGGAGCTGAAGAGGAGCTGGGAGTGAGGAGAGGTAAATATACTGGCCATTATCTATTGGATTGATCCAATAGAAAAACTGCCAATATTTATTTTCCTTTTAAAAGTGAAAGGGGCCTCTGCTGGGCCCCGTCCACATTCTGTGCCCAGGGCAAGTGCCCCAGTAGCTTCCCCTATCTACACCTCAAGTTATGAGCCATGCCTGCCATCCTCCCTGCCTGCTGGTCCTATGGCTTGGCCACACATATTCGTCCTCTGGCCCTTTAAAGAAATAATGATGACAGATGGATGATGTCATCACACATGATCCACCTATCACTTTGTTTTATTCACCTTTCCCATGTAGCCCAATCTGACTTCAGTTATTTGCCTGTAACCTGGACCCAGAATATTTTATGAAGAAGCTTGTGCTAAAAATTCAAAGGTTTGAAAAATATAATGTGCAGACCGGCACAATGCACTTCTATTTAGATTGCCATCTGCTTAATATTTTAAAGGATGAATGCACTGGAATTAATGCAATTTGCAGAATTCGTAGCTAATATTAGTTAATGCTTTGTTTGCTTTTTAAGATTGCAGGCAGATTGTATCTAAGGAAGCTAGATGTACCTAGTCAAAGAGAAGGAAAGGATTTATGAATATCTCAAAAGATTTCATTGCTGCTATCTGGGTAATCACAGATTAAGCAGACATTTGATGTTGTAAATCTGAGGGATTTTGATACTAGTAGATCTGTATCAATGGTTACATGTTGGTTTGAGCTCAGTAAAGGATTAGATATTTAGATCAGGATTATACTAGAAATGATGGTTTACTTTTTTAACGTTTTTTCCACAAACTCACAGAAATGAGAAAAGATGGGGTTGCTTTGGAATATTGTGAAGGATAGAGTATTTTTATATAATAAAAATAAACTTAAAAAAAAAAAAAAATTGCTCACAAATAAATATAATCTAAGTAGTCAAATGTTCTTGGCCATATCATGACAGGAGAGTAGCCCAGAACGAGGGAGCAGCAACATAACTTGAAGCTCCTGGGCCCCAAAGCAAAATCTGTAATCTGGCCCCGATCTACCATTTATCATACTGATGTCTTCTTATCTGGCACCAGGACCTGGAAGCTAGTGCTGTCTCTCCATTCCTATAGCTACACTCTTGAGAGGGAGAGTACTGTAATTTCTTTAAGGTACCCCTTTCAGGGGTGGGATTAACATTTTTAACAACAGGTTTCCTACGTATGGGTGTACAGTGTGCCACAAAAATTGACAAAACATTTGTCCCAAAACCAAAGTCCATGCGTCGAATGGCAGGGCAGGGACATGAGGGTTCCCTTGACCTGCCAGCTCCTGTTAGAAGATTTAATTGCATTTTTGTCCTAAGGACGTTGATACAATTAAGTACAGGGGAGATGATGGGTTGGCATCCCGCTACACTTTGGACCCAGCTGTTGATTTAACAACAGTTCTGGAGAACCGGAGAAAATGGGCTGCATCCCCCCCCCCCCCCCTAGACAGTGAGACACAATTGTGGCTAGGGTAAGCTGGCAGCTGGGACAGCTGAATAGCAGGGGTCAGTCGGGCAGTGTCCTATTCATAATCTTTATATTACTTGCAGGACAGTAATAAGGTCCTTAGTTGGTTCTAGTCAATTGACCATTCTGAAACTAAAGGCCCTTTTACACTGGCCGACACTCGGCTGGTGCAGCAAGCGCCGATCAACGAGACATCGTTAATCGCCATTCACTTGCTCCTGTCACACGGAGCTATGGATGGGGATGAGCGGTCGTTACTCCGATCGCTCGTCCCCATACATTATTATCATGTTGGCAGCGCATCTCCCTGTTTACACAGGGAGATGTGCTGCCGACAACGATAATCTTTTACTTTTTTAGAACGATACGACCAGCAGAAGATCGGACATTTGTTCGTTCATCTGATGATCTCTGCCCGATAATGGTCCTGTGTAAAACCCCCTTAAATTAAATAAGAGAAAGACACTTTAATTGTACTTACACCATGTAGTTCAGTGCGAATTCTTACAAAGCCTCTTCTGTACCAAGTGCCTGTATCTGTCTCAATTTCAATGAGTTCATCTATTTGTTTTGGAGTCTTGATTCTATGGACCTGCAAAAAAATCAAACCAAGATTGGGTAAATCATTATATTATTTATAAAACAGCCAAACGAATATCCAGCCCGCACTCTAGAAGTTTTATTTATTTATTTCCTGTTGCTTATATATCACCAACATATTCTGTAGCACTATACAGAGATTGTCACCATTCACATTAGTCCCTGTTTCTACAGTCCTGTTTACATAGGCCAATGATTGGGCGATTGAGCGTTCATGCAAACAGGGCATCGATCATCCAATGAACAAGCAAACACTCGTTCATCCGCCGATCACATCTTTTATGCGGCGATAAAAATGCTCGCTACACAGGAGTGCATCTCCTTGTGTAAACCATTTGTTCATGTAAAATGAGCCAACGAGCGATGATCAATGTGGTGTATCGTCGATCGGCGCTCGTTCACCTTTACACTAGGACTCATTTCATAAGAAGCCATTGATATTCATATTCAGTATGTTTTTTCTTTGAGAGCAAACCTGAGTAACCTGAGGAAACACCGGAAGAACATACAAACTTTATGTACAATATATGCTGCCCGGTCTCACTGTTACTTTGTTGCTATAATCACTATCAATAAAAAGTATAAAAAGTGCAGCACATTCAGGCAGCATAAAATCTGATTCTCTTAAGAATGCTAATAGCAAAGACGTAAAGCTAAAAATCCTAGATACAAGATGTGGACCTGAATCCATCACTAGGAATTTGTGAATTGTTCAGAAGTCGCTAAGAAAGTGGCACTTAGACTTTATGTACATGGCCGCGTTGTATGTACCCGTCGGTGGCGTAACTACCACTGTAGCAGCCATAGCGGCCCCCCCATGACCAGAGGTTCCGCTAGCAGCCACTATTGCTGCTACAGCGCGACGCCACTGAACAATACGGCAGAGCAGGGAGGTATCTCCCCACTCTGCCATTTAAGGGGATGTTCCTATAAAACACATGTATCCCCTATCCACAGGACCCCCAGCGATAAGGAGAATGGGGGACCGAAAGTCCCCCGAAGTGCTCCATGAGAAACCTCGGACTTCCGGCAGCTCCGTAGAAATGAATGGAGCACCAGTGCTCCTTTCATTTTTATTGAGCTGCCAGACGCAGACCCCAGAAATTCAAGGTTTCTCATGGAGCACTTCGGGGAACTTTCTGTCCCCCATTCTCCTTATTGCTGGGGGTCCCAGCGATCACACATGTATCCCCTATCCTGTGGATAGGGGATACATGTCTTTTATGGGACAAACCATAGGCTACAGCCTGTTTTTTTTTTTGGGGGGGGGGGCTGGGGCAGTATGGTGCTATCTACAAGGAGGGGGCTGTATGGTGCTATATACAGGGGTGCTGTATGGTGCTATATACAGGGGGGTTGTATGGTGCTATATACAGGGGGGCTGTGTGTTGCTATATACAGGGGGTTGTATGGCGCTATCTACAGGGGGTTGTATGGCGCTAACTACAAGGGGGGCTTTATGGTGCTATATACAGGGGGGCTGTATGGCGCTATGTACAGGGGGGCTGTATGGTGCTATGTACAGGGGGGCTGCATGGTGCTATATACAGGGAGGGGGCTTCATGGCGCTATCTACAGGGGAGCTGTATGACGCTATCTACAGGCAGCTGTATGGCGCTATCTACAGGGGGGGCTGTATGACGCTATCTACAGGGGGGGCTGTATGGCGCTATGTACAGGGAGGGGGCGGTATGGCAGTATATATGGGGGGCTTTATGGCGCTTTCTACAGGGCAGATATATGGTGCTATATACAGGGAGGGGGCTGTATGACGCTATCTACAGGGGGCTGTATGGTCCTATATACAGGGGGCTGTGTATGATGCTATCTACAGGGGGCTGTATGGTGCTATCTACAAAGGGGGCGCTGTGTGGCGGAATCTACAGAAAGGCACTATCTACAAGGGGGGGGGGGTTTGTGGCACCCAGGGGAGGGGGAGGCCCCAGTCAAAAGTTTGCTATGGGGCCCAGTCTTTCCTAGTTAAGCCCCTGGTACCTGTAATACGGCACCCATAGCCAGGGAAATGCCCTGTGCATGGACCTAAGATTATACAGGTATAGCTTGCAGCCAATCAGATGCTTGCATTCACCATCCAATCTCTATGAAAATCTGTCCTGGAAAATATAACCTTCAATAAGCTAAACATAAGTGTATAACATTGTATTTAATGCCCGCTTATGTTATGTATTTACAGAGAAATCCTGACTTAGATTATATTAACATGGCCTTTTATTTAGAAAGATAAATCTTAATAGCACCAATCAAGGTTATGTTTAGGGCTTATTCACACTAGTGTTTATTTGCAGTATGTCTTCGTTTATACAGATGAGGGTATAAACGGTTAGCTTTTGTTATTTTCTTGTATGATTCCATGATTGAGCAGCAGGTAGCCATTTTTGTGCTACCCAAAAACCAGTTAGCTGGCCAAAACTGACATGGGATTTCAGGGATATATAAAACCAATTTATTGGTAGGAAATAAAAATGTCTTGATACTTACGGTGAATACTTTCTCTGGTTGTCCACGAGCCCTCATATTTGTGTCATGAATTTGTTTCAAGATCATCCAGGCTTCATCATGTTTTCCGATCTATACCAATAAAATAATACATGGTGTCAAAAGAATTAGATGCAGATAGTTGTTCAAAGAAGCCTATAACGTAGAACAGTTTTTTCAACACACGACATTGGTATTCTCCAATAGGGATGGGTGGTCCTATCAGGGCAACCCCTTTTAATATGCCCTATTAATGGATGTTATAGAGGGGGTCATCCACTGTATTGGCCAGACAGAACACAGAAAATATAAGATATATGTTAGGCGAACAATAACTCAGCATAATAATAACTTAGCATATCGCTATTCCCCCCTTAACATGCCTGTTTGACAGCCAGATAGGCATGTCATTTCTACGATAAGAAGGAGATAAGTGGCCCCCAGACACCTCTGGCCCCGTTTATGTCGGCAGAGACAAGGATTCGTACAGATTACAATTCAACCTGTCTGATCTCAGATACTGTCCGAAGTTGTCAGATTTTGCATACAAAAATCTCATGTCTATGGCTGGCTTAAGGGTACATAGTACTAAATATGTCACCAGATCTCTTAAAATTGGAGTTATAGAAGAAAGAGTAAGTACTACAGTAATTCAGAAGTTGTCATTTCAGTTCTCACCTCTAAAAGGAATCGTGGACTTTCTGGCATAAATGTGAGAGCCACGACTGCAGAGACACAGGGTAGTGCACATACAATGACAAAAACTCTCCAGCTGTGAAATTGATAGGCTGATCCCATGCTAAAACTCCATCCTGAAAAGAAGAAAGAACATTCATAAATTCAACAAGATTAGTGTCAATGTGCCTCTCCCTGCTTACAACAATTGTTTAATTGATTATGAACCTTGATAATAAAGCCGGTCATAAACAGTACAGTTGTGACTAAAACGACCAGACACTTACACAGGAATACAGGAATAGGACTATGTATTTGTGGTGCGCAGACGAACAGGGCTCATCTAAAGGTAAAGATGATTTGCCAACATTTTAGAAAATGCATGGATTTCTAGAGAGATCCTTTGAGGGTATGTTCACGCGGCATATTTTCAGACGTTTTTCGGGCCGAAAAATCGGAAGCAGAACGCCTCCAAACATCTGCCTATTGATTTCAATGGGAAATACGATACGGCGTTCTATTCCGATGGGTCGTTTTTGAAAAATGGGCGCTTAAAAAAGAAAAAAAAAAAAACGCCCGCGAAAAAGAAGTGCATGTCACTTGAGCAGTTTTTGGAGCCATTTTTCATTGACTATAGAAAAACTGCTCCAAAAACGAAGCGAAAAACGCGAGTTTGCTTAAAAAACTTCTGAAAATCAGGAGCTGTTTTCCCTTGAAAACAGCTCCGTATTTTCAGAAGTTTTTTAGTAAGGGTATGAACATAGCCTAAATCTTGCTGGTTGTGCATGTCTTATCTGTGCTGACATCAATGAGACATTGCAACTTGCATGCATGTTTTTTTTAACACAAATTTCCAATATAAGCATTAGGGTATGTGCACACACAAACTCAAAAACTTCTGAAAATACGGAGCTATTTTCAAGGGGAAACCGCTCCTGATTTTCAGAAGTTTTTTAAGCCACTTGCGATTTTAGCGCCGTTTTTCGCTGCGTTTTTTAAGACCGTTTTTGGAGCTGTTTTTCTATAGAGTCTATGAAAAATGGCTCCAAAAACGGCTGAAGAAGAGACATGCACTTCTTGTTCGCTGCAGTTTTTTTACGCAGCCGTATTGAAATCAATAAGCAGATGTTTGGAGCCGTTCTGCTTTCGATTTTTCAACCGTTTTTCGGGACATTTACGGCCCGAAAAACGGCTAAAAAAACACTCCGTGTGAACATACCCTTACTGTGGTGGGACATGTCTGCTGACACGTCGATTTTCTAAAATACTTGTATTTCCAATAAAATAACAATTCTGGAGCATCTGGAGAACTACATATTGTACCATTCCTCTGTTATTCCTCCTACAAATTTATAAAGAAAATTGACAACTGGGTGTTACCGATTGAGGGTGTGTTCCTACACAGTCTGACACTGTCCAATGACTAGTCTTAAACTGTGTAAGGACACGACCCTTTGACAAGGGGAATGGTAACAACCAGTTGTCAATGTATTCATAAATTTCTATGAAAAATAACAGAAGAACGGCACGCACAACGCAGAGTTCTAAGAAAAAAAGCTCCTGAATTGTGTTTTTATAGAGTACAAGTATTTATTAAAACAGACATGTCAGTACAGCTGCAAAGTCTGAAGTAATAATATTATTATTATTATTATTATTATTATTATTATTATGTACTCCTCACATCCCTCTTTGTTCATGTTCTGATACCTCCTTCTCTTTATCTGCAAATATATTTCTGTATCGATGACCACGCTGTTTATACAGTTAAATACTTGAACAATATCTCTGGTCACCAGTAGTAGAGACAAAAAAAAAATAGGCAGCAATCCGTAGATACAGGTGAAAGGTAGGGGTACTTTATTATCCTAGTGCAACATTTCAGCCCCGTCCGACGTTTCAGCCCCGTCCCCTGGGGCTTTTCTCAAGCAGTGACATGTCATAAAGTACCCCTAATTTTCACCTGTATCTGCGGAGTGCTGACTTTTTTTGTCTCTATATTGACGGGATATTGGTCTGTTCCCCAGGGCCTGCACCCAGATATTGCCTGTGCTGCTGGAATCTTGGATTGTCTGGTCACCAGTAGTAGCTGTGCCAACATTTCCTATATAAACTAGAGGGTGGCTTATGACTGAGCTGCCCAATGTTTTGGGCATGGAAGTGATGACATGCAAATATATTCTGTTTGTCAGTAGAAAACGTTTTGCCTCCATACTTCCCAATAAAGCATAAACACAGCCTGTCAAATAAACAACATAAAAACTTAAAGGAAATATATATCATAAGCAAAATACAAATTCTAAACGTATGTTTTCAATGTAATTCTTTATATGACTAGCCATATAAAAAATATCTAGAAATATTCCAGTTTTCACACAGGCCAATAGAGCACATACAATAGGCTGGCACCGGTCCTGTTTTCTGTAGATCACTTCTCAGCTCTGCTGTTTAGCCTGGAACAAGATCAGCAAAGTAATCTCATAATCAATAGATGACAGCACGTCGGGCAGCACGTAGCCCATGAAGGAAGTGATGTGTGGTGGGCTGGCTTGGTGGGTATATAAAGGTGTGTGATTGGCTGTCTGAATACATATCACTCATTGCCATGAGTAAAAGGTGTGAGTTGCAAAAAGGGATGATTATTGGCTTTTGGGCCACGGGTGGCAGTATTTCTCAAACAGCGCAGTTTGTGAACTGTTCACGTGCTGCTGTGGTGAAAATGCATCACGAGTGGACAAATGGCACCATTGGGAATAACCGACATGTAAACTGCGGAGCACCACATGCTATTGATCTGAGTGGTGGACGTCGGCTATGAAGGTGCGCAAGAGCCGAATGACATGCTACAGTGGAGCAGCTCACAGTGAAGATCAACCAGGGGGCTACCAGACATGGGTCTAAAACAACCCACAGCGAACCCTACTGTGTATGGGGCTCTGAAGCAGACGGATGTCACTGCTGCTATGCTAACAAAGGTGCATCGGAAAAAAAAGGCTTAAATTTGCATGGCAGTATCTGATTTGGACAACCGATGATTGGCAAAGGGTTTCCTTCTCCGATGAGTCCCATTTTCTGCTTCATCGAAAGGATGGAGGTTGGCGTGTCAGGCGAGAAACATCAGAGAACAAACACCCTGCAACCATTGCTGGAAGAACACAAGCTGGTGGCGGCAGTTCTATGGTCTGGGGAATTTTTTCATGGCATTCTCTGGGTCCACTCATCCATGTGGAAGGCACTCTGAACCAATTTGGGTATGAATCCATCCATCGTTGCAAATCACATCCACCCATACATGCTGTTTGTCTTCCCTGGGGCATATGGAATCTTCGAAAAAGACAATGCGACATATCACACGACTAGAAATGTCCGACAGTGGTTAGAAGAGCATGACCAAGACTTCCAAGTACTTCGCTGGTCCCCTAAATCGCCAGACTTGAACCCAATTGATCATCTGTGGGACAACCTCAATCATCTTGTTCATTCTATGGATCCTTCCCCACGCACCCTCCAGCAAATGTTGGATGTACTGCAGTCAGCATGGCTCCAGATACCTGAGACAACCTACCAGCACCTTACTGAGTCACTCCCAGTCCGTCTTGCTGCTGTCCATGCTGCACACGGCGCTTACTCTGGATATTAGATGGCAGTCATAATAATGTGACTCGCCGGTGTATATACTATATACAGAGATATGGCTCTGTATATATCTCCCCTGCCACGCCATAATCTCTAGGGAGTATACAGTATTAGTATTTTACACGCTTCTGTAAATCACAGAGAAGTGTAGAGAAGTGACAGGAGTCTGAATACACATCACGTCCTGGCTGGAGGTAATGTATATTCATTGTCCAGACACTGCAGTAACGTTATTCTGTGTTTATGTGGCAGCACATAGCGATATAGCTATATCGCTAGTGCTGTGTAAATGAATGGAGAGAAGTGTATGACGCTGATTGGTCATATAGTAAATATAGTCCATATAGTAAAACACGCCCAGTTGTCAATTGAGAAACTCATTAGCATAAAGCTAATATAGGTCATAACTCTGTCAAAAATGATCGTTTTTCTAAATAAAAAACACTGCTGTAATCTAGATTACAGCGCCAATCACATCATGTACAATATAGGCCACTTATAATGTGGTGACAGAGCCTCTTTAAGTCTGATTCATTTAAGAAGGCACACCCTGCTAGACTGGCTATACAGACACAGGATAAATTTGTGTGCCTTAAAAATAACAGCCCCCAGGAAAGTAAAAAAAAAAAAGAATAATAAATAGCTACAACTCAAGAAAAGAATAAACAACAGATGTTTGACTTGATGCTCCTGGGCCCCAATACAAAATCTATAACAGGGTTCCCCACCTACCTTGTACCATTTATAATACTAGTGTCTTCTTATAGTTCAGTGGGTCCTATGGGGCCCCATCAGGTACCAAGGCCCAGATGAGACTGCTATATCAATCAACTGAATAGGAGAGGGGAAGGTTTGGAGTGCTAAATTCTAGACTCTGATGCTTATTTAGCCACGCATGACAGAATTGGGCCAGGATCACACTTGGAGTTTTGATGCCGTTTTTGGCAGTTTTTTTTAACCAAATGCAGGAGTGGACAAAAGAAAAAATATGCATTAGTATTTTCTTTATACGCTTTCTTCCTTTTGGATCCACTTCTGACTTGGGTTCAAAAGAGTGAGCAAAAAACTGCCATTAAAACTGCATTAAAACTCTGTGTGTGATCCTGGCCTAAAACCAATTTTTTTTTTCCACCAATGCAAGCAGTAAGGGCACGTTCAGACGTGGCGGAATTTTTCCGCTGCAAATGTTGGTGCAGATTTGGGGCAATTACGCAACGATTCTGCACCAACATTTGCATGTTTGACAGGTAATTCAGACTTTGCAGATATCACAGCGGACTTGCCACAGATTTCAGTTTTTGCATTGCAAATGGTGAAATCTGCAGTGAAATTCCGCTTCTTCTCCGCAACGTCATGAGCATTCTGCGGAGGGAAAATTCTGCACCGTAGCCTGATTTCCGCACAGTTATTTTCCGCAACGTCTGAACTAAGTTTCCTAAAAATGTATAGAAACAAATGTAAAAAACGGCTTCTGCAGAATTACACTGCGGACTGTCCGCAGCGGAATTCAACAGCAATTCCGCAACGTGTGAATGTGCCCTTACAGCAGAAACACAGGTATGTCCCTAATCCATTACCTGTTAACTACTTCGCATTGTCAGACAATTGTTAGTGGAAAATCTACTGACAGACTTTCTTTAAACTGAAATTAACCCCTTCCCGACATTTGACGTACATGTACGTCATGGAAAGTACTGACTTCCCGCATCTTGCCGTACATGTACGTCAAACGTTTGGCACCGGCTCAGAAGCTGAGCCGGTCCCATCATCACCGGATCTCAGCTGTATCTTACAGCTGACATCCGACTGTAACGGCGGGGACCGAAATTAGCTTCGATCCCCGCCATTAACCCCTTAAGTGCAGCGCTCAAACGCGATCGCTGCACTTAAGGTGTTTGCAGCTCATCGGAACCCCAGTAATGAAATTGCCGGGGGTTCCGGTGGCTGCAATGGCAACCGGAGGCCTAATACTGGCCTCCCGGTCTGCCTAGCACCGAAGCCGGTCAAGATCCGCCCGGCGGCGGAGCCTGATCGGCTTCCGTAGCTGCCGGCAAGATGGCGCCGGGTCAGGAGCTGATCCGGCGTCATCAGCGGTGGAAGTCAGCTGTATGTTACAGCTGACATCCACCTGTAACGGCAGGAACCGGAGCTAGCTCCGATCCCTGCCATTAACCCCTTCGATGCAGCAATCGAAAGCGATTGCTGCATCGTAGCGGTTACAAGCAGATCGCCAGCCCTGACAGGCAATCGGGACTGGCGACTGCTGTTATGGCAACAGGAGACACAATGGTCTCCTGCTCTGCCATTACGGAAGCCGATTTAGGCCCCGCCGGGAGGCGAAGCCTAAACGGCTTGCTGTCAGTGAATGACTGACAGATCTAATACATTGCACTACATAGGTAGTGCAATGTATTAGAAAAAAAAAAATCTGACCGTTGGACCTTCAAGTCCCCTAGTGGGACTTGAGAAAAAGTGTAAAAAAAGTATAAAAAAGTGTAAAAAAAAGTGCAAAAAATAAAAGTTTGAAAACAATAAAAGTTTCAAGTAATCAAATAACACACAATCCCCCTTTTACTCTTATCAAGTCCTTTATTATTGAAAAATAATAATAAACCATATGTATTTGGTATCGCCACGACCGTAACGACCGGAGGTATCAAAATATTATATTATTTATTGCACGCGGTGAACAGCGTAAAAAAAAAACGTAAAAAACGTTACCAGAGTTTCTGTTTTTTAGTCACTTTGCCCTACAAATATTACAATAAAAAGTGATCAAAAAGTCGCACGTATCCAAAAATGGTACCTATAAAAACTACAGCTCGTCCCGCAACAAACCAGCCCTCATACCGCTACGTCTATGAAAAATAAAATTAGTTATGGCTCCAATAAGTCAGGAAATAAAAAAATATGCAGTTGTGCCCGAGGGGAACATTTCTTCTGTTTCAAGAGGCGATTTATCAAGGACCTAAAATTAGGGAACCAGGAAGGGAGGGCCCAATCATATCCGATGGAAGCGACGGTGCCCGTATTATACCAGGACAACACTTTCCCAGCAAAATTCCCCAAACTACAAAGGCGCGGAGTGTGGACCAAAAGGGGGATAAGAAATGACACCATTTATCAGTGCGACACCGGCCTGTGCAGAAAGGATTGCTTCACAGCGTAACACACATCTATGGATTATTTTTATTTTTTTATACCACCTGACTATGCCCCTTATATACTCCGCCCCGCTTACATGTACCCCCACATTATAAAACACCAGCAATACTCAAACAAATATAGTACCAAGCAAAATCCGCTCTCCAAAAGCCAAATGGTGCTCCCTCGGCCCTGAACCCTACAGCGTCCCCAAACAGCAGTTTCCTTCAACATATATGGCACCGTCATACCCGGGAGAACCCTTTTAACAATTTTTGGGGTGTGTGTCTCCAGTGTCATAAGCTTGGCACGACATATTTGCCACTGAATGGCATATCTAGGGAAAAATATAAATTTTTAATTTGCACCATCCGCAGCACATTCATTTATGGAAAAGACCTGTGGGGTGAAAATGCTCACTACACCCCTTAATAAATGCCTTGAGGGGTGCAGTTCCATAATGGGGTCACTTATCAGGGGTTTCTTTTTATTATTTCACATCTGAGCCTCTGCAGTTGTGAACCAATACTTTGTAAATCGCCAAATTAGGCCTCCACTCCGCATGGTACTCTTCACTTCTGAGCCCTGTCATATGTCCAGACAAAAGATTAGGGCCACATGTAGGGTGTTTCTAAAACCGGGAAACACCGCATAATAATTAGAGAGCTGTCTTGTTATGGTGGCACAAGCCGGGCACCACATATTGGCATATCTATGGAAAAAAATCCCATTTTCACTCTGCAACATTGAGCGCACACTAATTTCTACAAAACACCTGCAGGGTTAAAATGCTTACTACACCCCTTGGTAAATGCATTGAGGGGTGTAGTTTACAAAATGGGGTCACTTCTGGGGGGTTTCCACTGTTTTGGGCCCACAGGTGCCCAGAAACCAATCCAGCAACATCTGCACTCCAAATGGCGGTCCTTCCCTTCTGAGCCCTGCCGTTTGCCCAAACAGCAGTTTATGACCACATATGGGGTATTGCCGTACTCGGGAGAAATAGCTTTACAAATGTTGGGTTCTTTTTTTCCTTTATTTGTTGAGAAAATGAAAAAATTTGCGCTAAAGCTACGTCTTATTGAAGAAAAAGGACTGTTTTTATTTTCACTGCCCAATTCTAATAAATTCTATGAAACATCTGTGGGGTCAAAATGCTCACTACACCCCTAGATGAATTCTTCAAGAGGTGTAGTTTCCTAAATGGAGTCCCTTTTTGGGCGTTTTCATTGTTTTGTCCCCTCAGGGGCTTTGCAAATGTGACCTGGCCTCCGCAAACCATTCCTGCTAAATGTGATCTCAAAAAGTCAAATAGTGCTCTTTCCCTTCTAAGCCCTGCCGTGTGTCCAAACAGCCGTTTATTACCACATGTGGGGTATTGTTTTACTCGGGAGAAATTGCTTTACAAATTTTGTGGTGCTTTTTCTCCTTTAGTCCTTGTGGAAATGAAAAAAAATTAGCTAAACCTACATTTTATTTGAAAAAAATGTAGATTTTCATTTTCACAGCCTACTTGCAAAAATTTCTGCAAAAAACCTGTGGGGTCAAAATGCTCACTATACCCTAGATAATTTCCTCAAGGGGTATAGTTTCCAAAATGGGGTCACTTGTTTGGGGTTTTCACTGTTTTGTCACCTCAGGGGCTTTGTAAATGCGACATGGCCTCCGCAAACCATTCCTGCTAAATGTGAACTCCAAAAGCCAAATAGCGCTCTTTCCCTTCTCAGCCACGCCGTGTCTCCAAACAACCGTTTATTACCACATGTGAGGTATTGTTTTACTCGGGAGAAATTGCTTTACAAATTTTGCGGTGCTTTTTCTCCTTTAGTCCTTGTGGAAATGAGAAAAAAAATCGCTAAACCTACATTTTCTTTGAAGAAATGTTAATTTTTATTTTCACGGCCTACTTCCAATAATTTCTGTAAAAAACCTGTGCGGTGAAAATGCTCACTACACCCCTAGATAATTTCCTTGAGGTGTCTAGTTTCCCAGATGGGGTCACTTTTGGGGGATTTTGACTGTTTTGGCACCGCAAGAGCCCTTCAAACCTGACATGGTGCCTAAAATATATTCTAACAAAAATAAGGCCCCAAAATCCACTAGGTGTTCCTTTGCTTCTGCGGCCGGTGCTTCAGTCCAGTAGCACGCTACGGCCACATGTGGGATATTTCCTAAAACTGCAAAAACTGGGCAACAAATATTGAGTTGCATTTCTCTGGTAAAACCTTCTGTGTTATAAAAAAAATTGTATTAAAAATGTATTTCTGCAGAAAAATATGAAATTTGTAAATTTCACCTCTACTTTGCTTTAATTCCTGTGAAATGTTTAAAGGGTTAAGACATTTTCTAAATGCTGTTTTGAATACTTTGAGGGGTGAAGTTTTTAAAATGGGGTGACTTTTTTGGGGTTTCTAATATATAAGGCCCTCAAAACCACTTCACAACTGAACTGGCCCCTGTAAAAATAGCCTTTTGAAATTTTCTTGAAAATGTGAGAAATTGCTGCTAAAGTTCTAAGCCTTGTGAGGTCATAGAAAAATAAAAGGATGTTCAAAAAACGATGTAAATCTAAAGTAGACATATGGGGGATGTTAATTAGCAACAATTTTGTGTATTATAACTGCCTGTCTTACAAGCAGATACATTTAAATTGAGAAAAATGCTAATTTTTGCAATTTTTCGCTAAATTTTGGTGTTTTTCACAATTAAATACTGAACATATCGAGCAAATTTTGCCAGTAACATAAAGTCCAATGTGTCACGAGAAAACAATCTCAGAATCGCTTGGATAGGTGAAAGCATTCCGGAGTTATTACCACATAAAGTGACACATGTCAGATTTGAAAAATGAGGCTCTGTCAGGAAGGTCAAAAGTGGCTAAAGAGGGAAGGGGTTAAAAACTAGACATTGCCTTATAAAAGGGTTGTATGAGATTACAAAAAATATCTACTTTTTTCCCAGATTCACTGATTCACTTGTCAAATGGGTTGGTTTCAAACTAATAGGGCTGAGCTGCAACACCAAACATAAATTTGCATTAAATAAACACAATTACTACAATGCCTTTTTTATTTTAATTTTTTTAATTTCTATCTGCTTCCTTTCTTTATATTATTGTCCTTTAGATAATTCTCAAATACATTGTAACTTATCACAAAAGTCTTTCCAACTTAAGGATTTTTACATTCCCTTTCAGTCCATTCTATTTATTACCCTGTGTCCTTCAGTGACATGTCAGAGATACCTGCTGAGCAATGCTACCATAGTACCCTGTCTATTCTCCATCCAGACTATATACCATCTATCACTAAATCCAGTTTGCCGGTTTATCTCCGTCACCCTTTAGCTCACAATAAGTGCAATGAATGTAGATTTCTACTTGGCTATAATCGCGGCATAATGCTGGAAATGGCCTTGATAAAATGATTAATGAGCTGCGGCTGAGTCACTTTTTCCATCCAAATATTGAAGCTGCGGGGAATGTGTTTCAACCCTTTGTGTTATGTGTTTATCTTATCTGCTACAGTCATGGGTTCAACCATTTAATTACTTTTTCCTTTTTCTAACTATGTGGTTTACCAACTGGCTCCAAATATATATCCAGTGAGGGTTCTTATTGAGCACAGTATTAAATAGGATTAATGACAATATGCTGTGGCTCGCTTGATATGTTCTTTTTTTTCTTTTCTGTATTTATTACAATCACATTCTTTTACTGTTACATCCACAGAAACAATGCCTGAATATTGGACCCAATCAAAATGCTGAAAATGGCAATTCCAAGTTTGCTTTCTCCTTGAACAAATCATGTCCAGGTGATCTACACAAGTTTTGGAGTGGCTCCTACTTATCATTTTGGATTAAAGGACAATTTTAAATGCAGTTAAGACCAGTGGGGGCAATGGGTGCGGAAGTAAAGAAATGTTACAGTTACAAAGTAGATATTGTTAGGTTATATTCACATCACATTTTGATTACATTTGACGGGATTGTTTGAAACAGTCCACCAAACGTCTGCAGATCTATTACCTTTTGGTATACATTTGACTATTATAGGTTTTCTGAGCTTATGAAAAATACAGAAAGCTACCTGTATGTGTGTGAATGGTCACCAGATGACGCCACTATAGCTCAGAAATAGGTAATTTTCATTTTAATTATGTTGCCCAGCTCGAGCAGAACTGTTGTTTTAATATTGATAGGGCTTGCTCTAGTCTAAATTACATTGTAAAGGACTACAGTTCCCATGATTCTCCTCTCATAGACACTGCCTTTATTTAAAGCTGCCTGCATGCACCTATATTACAATTGTAAGGTAGTGCTGTAATTACTCACTGTCTGCTCTGTGATTCTGTTGCTGACTTTGCACTATCTGCTGGCCAGGATATGAAACACGGCCGCAGACACAGCTCTTACACACACACACACACACACACACACACACACACACACACACACACTTACAGCAGGTGTACAAGTGGGTCACGGGGGGGGGCCGCAAGGGGCAGTCGCTTTGGGGGGCCGCGAGAGAGACAGACACACACACACCTTACCAGCAGTGCTGCCCCTCTTGAAAATTGCGCTGGCTTTCTACCTACAAACCAGCTTCTATGCTGGGTCGCTCTTAACTGCGCCTGCGCAGTACAGAGTGACATAGCACGAGCAGAGGACACCATGGATGGGAGACGTTCATTATGTCCTATGCACTGTAGCTGCCGTATTCCATCTGTGTATGTGTCGTTAAGAGACACATACACAGATTAAATAAAACATGGCAGCCCCCAGTAAAGTAAGAAAGTGTTAATAAAAAAAAAACATTGTGTATGAAAAAAATTAATAAAGTCAATATAAAATTTTATTAAAAACACATAAATTTATAAAAAAATAAATAAATCATGACACCTTTCCTTTAAGAGGAATGTGATGTGTGACGTCCTGTAGGGGAAAGAGGGGAGATAACACCATGTTCAGTGTATGGAATGTCACACAAGATAAAAAAAAATGACTGCATGTGAGGGCTTATTCAGACGAACGTATAATACGTCCGTGCAACGCGCGTGATTTTCACGCGCCTCGCACGGATCTATGTTAGTCAATGGGGCCGTTCAGACAGTCCGTGATTTTATCACAGCGTGTGTCCGCTGCGTAAAACTCACGACATGTCCTATATTTGTGCGTTTTTTGCGCATCACACACCCATTGAAGTCAATGGGTGCGTGAAAATCACGCGCAGCACACGGAAGCACTTCCGTGTGACGCGCGTGATTCGCGCAACAGCAGTAAAAACTATGAATGAAAACAGAAAAGCACCATGTGCTTTTCTGTTTACAAACATACAAACAGAGTGTCATAATGATGGCGGCTGCGCGAAAATCATGCAGCCACGCATCATATGCTGCTGACACACGGAGCTGTTATGTATCTTTTGCGTGCGCAAAATGCAGCGTTTTTTGCGCGCGCAAAACGCACACGCTCATGTGAATCTGGCCTGAGACTGATTTACAGAGACATTTCAGCTACAGAAAGTAATTAGTAAATGACTAATCCTACTGCAGTTACACCATTTGAACACAATGACACGAACACCCCTAAAAAGCCTATAGCCACGATGGCATACATGCCGAAAGTGCACCATGGACATGGAATGAATCAACATTAATGACCATTTATTAATTTAACCCGCAACTTGGGATATTATAAACAACACAGTCAAAATACCCTATAGTAACATGACATTACCACTTTATATGGTGATATTACAATTACATCAGATTCATTCCAGATAGAGTACGCAACAACTACCACAATACACCACAATGCAATTCTGAGGATATAATAAGATAAACAAATGTATATAATGATCTTAATCTGAGTCAAATTTACAATCTTAAAAGAGGACCCTCCCCATAAAGTAAGGTTTATGGCATATCAGACACTTACTGAAGACAGATATCTGTGATAAATTAGATCTGATGTGCTGGATTTTTTTTGTCCATTGTCGAATGCAGTTGTTGGCAATACTCGGAAAGTCGTTAATGCCAAATGACAGATTGGCACCCCATCAATGAAAGCCAAGCCCAAGTCACAGATTGATCAGCCACAACCTTCGCATAAAAACCATGAGTACAAGTCGTTCAGAAAATGGCTGACTGAAATGTCTAGTGTGTGGCCAGCTTTAGGCCACTACACTTACCCATCCCTTACCCACTTATTAATTGCACTTATCCAACTTAATCATTGCAAAAAATACCAACCAAGTACCTTTTTCTGGAAACCACTGGTGAATAAATACAATTTCAAGAAACCAGTATAATATCCCATTCTCAATTTTAGAGAATACGAAGAAAATCAACTCCTCAACTAACAAATGAACAGTTTTGCAGAGTTCTAGCCATGGTAAAACTAATTCACTGCAGAAATTCAATATCACCTTCTCAGTCTGCTGCTTGCATGGAATGACTAAATGAATCAAAGAATCACTAATCAGTCAAAGTGATAGATTATAAAGTAGAAACAGTGAAGCAAATATAGTAAAACAAATTACCGTGAAGTCTCATATACTAGTGGAACATTACAATTATCACACCCTGGTTTACATTGTCCATTGCAATTATTAAAACCATTCTGAACATTTGTTCAATTCAATTTGCATTTATACAATGTTGGTCTTTTGTATTCAATGGATGTAATGTAATGTTATTTAGACTTGGTAAGATATGATGCATTTCTATTTGACAAGTTCATGGTGCTTGTAGTGATTATGGATTGATCTCATTTGGTGACCGAGACAAATTGAAAGCATAGGGAAAGTAACCGTTTAACCCAAATAGCTTGGAATGATATAATATATTATTGTAAAACAGAAAAATACCAAACTACCCTCTTGAGCGTTGACACATTGGAATCTTTGTACTGGGTATGTACATGGTAAGAAGTTGTAGAAGTCACTGGATAGTAGAGTATGGGTGAGGGTATTATATTATTGGTAGCAGGACACTGAATAGCTGTGCTCAGAATCGGTGGATTGAAGGTTGAAACGAAAGCCTCTAGTCATCTAGCTGGGTGAAGACTGTAGTGGACAAACAAACTGGGGTCGGAATAGAGAGGTAGGTGGCCAAAAATGCAATACAAGCAGGTAAAAGCAGAAGGTCAGCAATCCAGACAAGGTACCCGGAGGTAACAAACAATAGCGTAGTCAAACAATACTGGGGAGCAGCAAGGTACTACCGCCATAATTATCACCAGACAAAAGACGCACGGAGCTTTAAACATGGCACCTAAACAGAGCAGCGATGGCAGACGGGAGAATGGCAAGTTCAATAAAGGCGCAAGATAAGAGACAATAGAAAATTGTTTAAATCACAATATAACTGCAACAAAAATATAAGTTATATACAGTATATGCTTTTCATGCAAATTTGTTGCTTGGGTGCTCCTTTTAATTACTTTAGTTTCTTTGTCAAATTTACTAATACCCATGAATAAAAGGAATTGGAGCTGCCAACAAAATAATAAAAAGGCACTTGTAATATAAAATAAATGATTTTTTGTGTCACCATATTCTGAGAGCCATAACTTTTTTATTTTTCAGTCAAAAAAGCTGTGTAAGGGCTTTTTTTGGGGGGGACGGCCTGTAGTTTGTATTGGTACTATTTTGACGTACATGCGACTTTTTGATCACTTTTTATTGTATATTTTGGGAGGGGTGGTGACCAAAAAATAGTGATTCTGGCATTGTTTTTCATTTATTTTATTTGCGGTGTTCATCGTGCGGGAAAAATAATATTATAGTTTTATAGTTGGGGTCGTTACGAACGCGGTGATACCAAATATGTGTACTTTTTTTTACGTGTTCATTTTTTTCCTATAATAAAATACTTATTATAGGAAAAAAAAAGCAGTTCTTGTTTAGATCACTTCTAACTTTTATTTTTACACTTTTTTTAAAACATTTATATTTTTTTTACTTTTTTTACTTGTCCCACTAGGGGACACTTAGACTTGCAGCTCTGATCGCTGCTAGAATACATTACACTACCTACGTAGTGTAATGCATTCCAACTGTCATTGTGACGTGACAGTCACTCGTACAGGAAGCCTACGAGGACCGGCCTCCGGCTGGTCCTCATAGGCTTCTGTACATTCCAGCCCGGAAGCCATTGTCTGGCGTCCGGTTGCCATGGGTACCATCGCCAGCCCCCGTGATTTCACGTGGGGGCTGCCGATCTGCGCTAAACAAATTAAATGTGGCGATCAAAATCGAACGCCGAAATTAAGGGGTTGACTGCCGAAATCAGCAGCGATGGGCCGCTGATCGGCAACGGGGAATGCAGGCAGACACCCTGCAAGTTAACCGCCGCTGCGGTGTAGCGCCGTGCGCCGGTTAACTGTCAAAGCACTGACGTAAATGCACGTCGAGGTGCACGAAGTTACTGCACACATCGACGTGCAGTTACGTCAAGGTGCAGGAAGGGGTTAATCCCTTGCCGCCATAGAAATTTTTAGCTCTTTCATTTCCTTTTTTCCCCACTCTATCTTCCAATAGCCATTACTTTTTGATTTTTCTGTCGATTAAGCCGTATGAGGGCTTGTTTTTTTGCTGGGTGATACGTAGTTTTTAACCGCACCATTTATTGTATCATATAATGTACTGGGAAACTGGAAAAAAAAATCTTTGTGGGGTAGAATGGGAAAAAAAAGTAATTCCTCCTTTGTTTTTTGGATTTTGTGTTCACCGTGCAGTAAAAACGACATGTTAACTTTATCTGCGAGTCAATATGATTATGGCGATACCAATTTTTTTTTTGTTTTACTACTAAAAAAGTAATTGTTAAAAAATAAAATTTGTTTTGTTTTGCCATATTCTGAGAGCCATAACTTTTACAATTTTCCGTCGATTGAGCGGTGTCAGGCTTGTGCTTGTTTTTTGAAGGGCGAGCTGTAGTTTTAACTGGTACCATTTACCATTTTAGGGTTAAATAATGTTACATTGTAATATTACGGACTTTAACGGACACATCGATACCAATTATGTTTATTTATTCAAATGTTTTGTTTTAACTTTCGCAATTTTTTTTGTATAAAAATAAAAACCTTTATTGAACTGTTTTCCCTTTTTTAACTAGTCCCCCTAGGGGACTTGAACTAGCGACCTTTGGATCACTTGCACAATATACTGCATATATACTTATGTATATATACATTTATACTTATACACAATACACTGAAGTATATGTGTCTTTTACCGGCTCCCATTAAGCCCCTCTGGCAGGGCTTAATAGAAGCAGAAGGATGGCAGACCTGGAGGCCTTTAATAAGGCCCCCAAGCTGCCGAGACAACCATCGGCACCCCGCAGTGGAGGGGCCATGGGCTGCGGCATCTAAGTGGTTAAACATCCAGGATTGGAGTTATCTCCGATCCCAGCCGTTACGGTGAAGTGTGGACTGTAACATATAGCCGACACCCGCTGAGTATGGGCTCAGTCCGGGCACTCGCTCTATACTTCACCTTCCAGGCTATGACATAGCCCTATGTCAAATGTTGGAAAATGGTTAAGCAGCACCCAAATGTCTGGGCATATGTGAAGTCGCCTCCTGTTGCACTTGGTCCATCTAACCCACTCCACAGACAATAGTAACACTATAGTTTGAAAAGCTTGTGAGTGTTTCCTCCATTCAGTATGTAAATCTTGATTGATGTGTGGACTGGTCATCTCCTAACATTTATGCCACTGTAGGTAGTGCCTAATGTTTGTGCTACTGGTTTTAACACCCAGAAGTCTTGTTTCACGGTCTTCCTTCATGACGACACGACTCTTTGTTATGTGACCAGTCCCGCTGTACTCTATGTAATCGCTGTAGCAGTAGTTACCGCTTGTACATAGATTAACGTGGGGCCGGTCACATGACAAAGAGTCGTGTTGTCATGATGGAAGGCTGTGCAACTAGACTTCTGGTCCCCCGCCAGCACTATAAAAATCTATTAAAATCTCAAAATCAGCACAACGGGGAACTGAAATGTAAATTAGCGAGTGTACTCACATACTGCAGAGAGTACACTGCTGATAATTTTCGCTCCCCATATAACCCCCTTAATAGAACTGTGGTCATTCATTAGAAATGAGAAGTTAAGAATACGTAATCATAAACTCATTTACTGTATATTGTACTTAGCAGTACTGTATGGTTGGCAGTGCTGCTTTATCCATAAGGCAAATGGTGCAGCTGCACTGACATAATTATTATATGACATGCCAATGGGAGGTCCCTACATCAGGCGCAGACAAGAAGACTGTCCCAATGTGGCAGGAAAGCGCAGGATGTGTTCTGCGGCAGGGACGCAACTGTGGCTGGCACCCAGGGGAGCATCTGTATTGCCTGTCTGTAAGATGGTTATGGCAGGCACTCTTGGGGACTTCTGTGCTATGCTCTTCAAAGGCCATCAGAGGTACTCATTGGGGCACCTGTTGCTAGCACCCACTACTAAGGGTGCGTTCACATATATCAGGGCCTGTTCACATCAGTGTTGGCTTTCCGTTCCGAGGTTCCGTCGGAGGTTTCCGTCGGGTGAACTCCGCAACGGAAAGTCAAACTGAAACCACAGCTTCCGTTTCAGTCACCATTGATATCAATGGTGACGGAAACATTGCTAATGATTTCCGTTCATTACCATACCGGCAGGTTTCCGTTTTAACGATGGAATCAATGACGCAGTCGACTGCGCTATTGATTCTGTCGAAAAATGGAATTCTGCCGGAATGGTGACGAACGGAAAGCATTAGCAATGTTTCCATCACCATTGTTATCAATGTTGACTGAAACGGAAGCTGTGGTTTCAGTTTGACTTTCTGTTGCGGGGTTCACCCGACGGAAACCTCCAATTGAACACCGGAACGGAAAGCCAACGCTGATGTGAACAGGCCATCAGGCTTTTTCACAATTTTTACTACTAAACTTTTAGTTGCCATCAGTTATCGTTAGTTGTCATCAGTTTTTACCATCCGTTTTTAACATCAGTTTTTACCTCAATGGTCCACCAAAAAGGTTGTCTAGGGTCTGAAAATGTGCCAATTTGATAAGAGTGGTGCATAGTTTGTGATAGATTGGATACATGATAGATTAGATACTTGTTGTGTACCATGTCAGGGCTCTCCTTCTCTGCTCCGGCCTTGGTGCTACACTGTAGTCTAACACACACATTGTAATGTCACGTGTGTCATATTCAGTGCAGCGCCAAAGCTGGCGCCAAGAGAGAGAGAGAGAGCCCAGAAGGCAGCTGCTGTCCACTGACCTCAGATCAAATCTTCGAAGCAGCCATAGGAGCCTGAAAAGACGACAAACACTAGCCATAACTTGAGGGAGTAGAACTTTACAGCTACCCCATACCACCCTGCATCTCCTACCCACCCCAAACCACGCAGGGATTCATATAACAGGGTTCAGGTGTCGGCTGTTAAAAACAGCCATCTAGGTCAGATTTTGACGGCCGTTTTGCATCCGTTCCGTGTTTTCCGTTTTTGCCAAATTTTTAAAAACAGATGAATTTCATGTGTAGATAATGAAACACTGCCCTCTGTAGATAATGCTGCAGTGCCCTCTGTAGATACTGCCCCTATAGATAATGCCACGGTTCCCTCTGTAGATAATGCTGCAGTGCCCTCTGTATATACTGCCCCTTATCGATAATGCCACGGTTCCCTCTGTAGATAGTGCCACACCTCCAGTAATAATACCGCAGTGCCCTCTGTAGATAGTGCCACACCCCCCTGTATATAGTGCCACACACCCTGTAGATAATGCCACAGTGCCCTCTTTAGATAGTGCCACACTCCCATGTATATAGTGCCACACGCCCCCTGTATATAGTGCCACACATGCCCCTGTAGATAATGTCGCAGTGCCCTCTGTATATAATGCCACAGTACCCCCTGTATATAATGCCGCAGTACCCCCTGTAGATGTCACACAGCCCCCCTGTAGATAGCACCACACAGCTCCCCCTGTAGATGGCGCCACACACACGCCCCTGTAGATAATGCCGCAGTGCCCTCTGTATATAATGCCACAGTACCCCCTGTGTATAATTCCAAAATACCCTTTGTAGATAATGTCACACAGACCCCCTGTAGAAAGTGCACCCTGTAGATGGCACCACACAGCTCCCCATGTAGATTGTGCCAGATAGCGCCCCCTGTAGATAGCGCCACCCCCAATGTATATAGTGCTACCTCCTTCCTCTGTAGATAGCGCCACTGATGCTCCCTCTAGCAGAGGAATCCCCATCCAGAGCATTGCGGACGGTATGGCCGGGCATTCCCTCTCCAGAGGACCCTCTGTCGCCACTGTCCATATATGGACAGTGATGTCAGGGGTTACTCCCTGGACGGATTCCTGGCCACAGCATTGCCGATGTTGTGTCCAGGGATTCCGTCAATGAGGACCCCCTGACGCCACTGTCCATATATGGACAGTGACGTCAGTGGCTACTCCTTGAGCAGAATCCCCGTTGCTGACTCTGGCCGGAGATTCCCCTCCAGGAGGAGCCCCTGACGTCAATGTCCATATATGGACAGTAATCTCAGGGGTTTCCTCTAGGTGCAGAATCCCCGGCCAGATCATCGGCAACGGGGATTCCGCTCAATCAGTAGCTGGACAGTGGTCAAGGGCTTCCCCAAGCACAGTGCTTAAAGTAGCGCTGTGCCCGGGGAATTCTCGGACCTGATCCTTCCCTGCTTCAGTATTAAGATCAACTGCGTCTGCATCCTGAGGACGCAAACACAGTTGACAGTGGGACATATCCCCGGCCGCACGGAGCAGAGGGACACCGCTCGCAATCTGGAACTGTCCCGCTGAATCCGGGACAGGTGGGAGGGTAGTAGTCAGTGGCTACACCTGGAGCGGAATTCCCGGCAATGCTATGACCGGGGATTCCGCTCCTAGCTCACATCCACCTTCCCGCTGGGTGCTGATGGAAGGTGGATGCGGCAGCACCCGGCGATCATCTGGCCACAATTAAAATAGGTAGGATACGGCGCTGGACCTCCCTGGGAGTGCGGGTAACTTTTTTAGATCCAGCTCCCAGGGAGGTCCGGCGCCGTACAGCGCCACAACTGACTTCCCATGTGCCAGAACAGATCCCATAGAAAGCTATGGGATCCGTTCTAGCATCAGTTTGCACCGGCTTTTCTTCAACACGCCGGAGGTAAACTGAAGCGGACGCCGGACATATGTGAACGGCCCCTAAGGCTTCGTTCACATCTGCGCTAGGGTCCCATTCTGACGTTCCGTCTGAGCAGTCCGTCGGAAAGGGACCCTGACTGACACAAACGGAAACCAAAGGTTTCCGTTTCCATTACCATTGATTTCAATGGTGACGGATCCGGTGTGTCAGTCAGGGTCCCGTTCCAATGGAAAGCTCCAACGGAACGTTGGAACGGGAACCTAGCACAGATGTGAACGAAGCCTTAGAGAATGTTGGGACTAAAATAAGACAGTTTTGCTGCCACATTTCTTTTCCTCTGGTTAAGGGAAGGGGGGAAGGAAAGATGATTTGTACCACTTTTCCATTTTCAAATGTTAGAGGAATTTTTTTTGGGGGGGCCCTACTCATGATCTTTGCACTTGGCCCCCCCCCCCAATGTATTAAAACTGACCTGCTGGTTGGGTGGCTGAGATGAGACAACACCTCAATGACTGTTCCATATTATAAACACTGTTCTGTTTATTTGTCCTTCTTCTGTAGTTGTACATGTATGCTACATAAGGCTATGTTCACATCTATATCAGGGCTCCGTTCCGACGGAGCTTTTCGTCGGAACGGAGCCCTAACTGACATAAACGGATAGGTTTCCATTTGCATCACCATTGATTTCTTTTTGACGGAATAAATACAGTCAAAACGACGGAACCCTTGCACAACGAACACAAACTGAAACCATTGGCACCGGATCCGTCGCCATTGAAATCAATGGTGATGCAAAGGGAAACCTATGGTTTCAGTTTGTGTCAGGTAGGGATCTGGTCCAACAGAAAGCTCAAACGGAACGGAACCCTGACGCAGATGTGAACGAAGCCTTACAGAGACCAACATCCCTTATATGATGAAGTCTACATATCCACCAGGAGATTATAATATGCTGATACTGGTAAAAATCTCATTAGAACAATGTGGTCATGTGAGGTGATTGAACTGACTCCATGACTGACAGAGTCAGCGGCTGGGGAGATTTATATACCCGCCGCGCTGCAGAGTTCTTGATTGTGTTTGGTTCAATGCTGCTATTGAGTGAGAGTGCTTTACACTGAAAGAGAAATAACAATGAATCAGCAGCAAACTTGTCACTGTACAGGCTGCAGGGACCATTAATGCAATAGCAATTCAACTGTTCTGGAGACAAAATATACAGTGTTGCTTGAGGAATCATGTACAAAACAATTACTCGCATGACGTAAAGTGCTGTTAATTGCACTTAGTGGAGTAGACATTTATAGGCTTAAAGGGCTTGTCCAGGTTGTGGGCTGTTTTTTATTCTGATCACTTATCCACAGGATAGGTCAGCAATATATGATTGGTTAGGGTCCGACACCCAGACCCCGCACCAAACAGTTGCTCTGGCTTCCTCTGTGTGCCTGAAGATATGCATGATCAATGCCAGAAGCAGATGGCTCCGGCCCAGGGCCATGCCTGCCACCTATACAGTCCTTTTTATTATGGCTATAAACTGAAGCCTATTCATTCTGGTTGTCCGATCAAGCTTATTTGCACACAGCCATTAATCATACACAGAGAGATGGCAAGGGGTAGAAGCAACAATCAAGCATCATAGGGAAAGCAGAGCATTAACCATTCTGCCCTAAAAAAAGGAAATATTTCCCTCCTGATCCCAAGTGGCATCAGACTGGATCAACTTTCAAGCAACACGGAGGGAGTGCCCCCTTGTCTTTTGAGGGGATTGTGCATGACACAGGTTTTCAGCATATTTTTTGTATGGGCCATTCATATACTTATACAAGTGAATCATGTCTTAGTCGTCTCCTTTCAAGGCTAAATAAGTTAAAAAAAAACGTAACTCTTTCCTCATAACTAAGATTTCTCCATGCCTCTGTTCGGATATGCGGAAAAGCATCTTTTGCAGACTCAGACAGATTTTATGAGGAAAATAGCTCTACATGCTGCGTTATTTTTCACGTCAAAGCCATGAATACTACGCTGGAACCCAAATACCCCCATTGTAAGTCAAAATCCTAGTTTTGAGTGGCGTGTGTGCCGCATGTGTCCTAGGTGTGAGTGGCACATTTGCAGCATCTGTTTCAGGTGATTCATGTGTACAGTATATAGTGCCGGAATTCACGTGCACATTATAGATGGCACCATTATTCACGTGTACAGTATATATGGCGCCAGTTTTCAGGTGTACAGTATATAGTGGTGTTATTCACGTGAACATTATATATGGTGCCATTATTCATGTATACAGTGGTGTTATTTAGGTGTACCGTATATATGGCAGTGTATATATACATGGCAGCATTATTCATGTGTATAGCATATATAGCAGCATCAATTAGGATTATTGGTAACAAAATGATTTGCTTTTCTAATTTCTTCATATTTCGGTCACCTGTTCCTCCTGTTGTAATTCATATAATTTATCAGTAACCATCAATTCCTGAAACAAAAATCGGTTATTATTCTCATAATTATAATGTTGAACATCTATATTCTGCTTAGAATCGTCCATCTGTTCCTAAAAGTCATTACACCCTGAAAAACGCTTTTTAACGGTCAATAAATGAACATTTAATGTCCAAAATTGCTTGGTTTAAATTAAAATGGTTAGTGGGTGCAAAGCTTAAACCTTTGGTCAAAACATCCAGTTGTTCAGAGGACAAAACAAAAGAAGATAAATTTACAGCATTCACTGTTTGATGGTCCGGACTGGTTGATTCCAATTTCATTTTGGATAACGATTTGTGCTGTTTCTGCCCCGCACACCTTCTTAGTTTTTTGTGGGTTATGTTGACTTTTTTTTTATCATCAGCAAACTGTGAAAATCCGCATTATTTCATGCGTGTTTACGGTAGAAAATGGTGCGGCTTTTGCTGCTTTTTTTCAATGTTGGGAGATGGTGACATCTCCTCTGAAAAACGCAGCAATTCAGTCCACTTTCCGCAGCTAATCCTACATGCCATTCCAATGAAATCCAGGCACAGAAAACAGACTTTACTAAAAACACAGACACAGTAGTCCGTAGTCTATTTGCCTCACCATTTTTTTTTCTTGAGATTTTGTGGGACAAATGGGTCTTTCCTCTTGCATTAAACTACAGCCAATAAATTTTAACTAGGTTGTTACCTTTATGCCAATTACCCCTAAAATTCACACTTCTTATTCTCTTGTATAGAAAGCCCAAATACTACATCCCTGAGCTGGTATGTGATATACCAGGGTGTAAAAAAATAATATAGAGCCTTGCCACTAAATTATTTATTGCATCAAAGTTCACAGTCACAATTCTGACATTTTGATCACTTTTGGATCTTTATTAAAGACTATGTAAACCTTTGAATGGTATTTTTTTTTTCAGTGTGATTAGTGTAACAGTTTCTTGACAAGTTTTTGGATGCGGAAACCGCTCCGCAAAACGCGCCAAAGAACAGGCAAAAATGCCTCCCATTGATTTCAATGGGAGGCCGAGGTTTTTCGGCTCGCGGGAAAAAGAAGGGACGGCTCAATGGCCGTGGTCAAAAAATGCAGCGAAAATCGGCGTGCAGGCAGAGGAAAATCTGCCTCAAAATTATTCCATTTTGAGGCAGATTTTCCTCCCGCAAAAAACTCTGTGTGAACTCACCCTATGGCTATGTTCACACGGGGTCTTTTGCCGAGTTTTTTGACGCGGAAACCGCGTCGCAAAACTCGGCAGAAACGGCCCGAGAACGCCTCCCATTGATTTCAATGGGAGGCGTCGGCGTCTTTTTCCCGCGAGCAGTAAAACTGCCTCGCGGGAAAAAGAAGCGACATGCCCTATCTTCGGGCGCTTCCGCCTCCGACCTCCCATTGACTTCAATGGGAGGCAGGAGAAAGCGTGTTTTATGCCCGCGGCGCTCAATGGCCGCGGGCGAAAAACGGCGCGATAATTGCTATTCACACGGAGTATTTTGGGGGAGGAATATCTGCCTCAAAATTCCGTTTGGAGCTTTGAGGCAGATATTCCTCCCCCAAAATACTCCGTGTGAACATAGCCTTTAAATGTTTTTTATAAAAAATTATTTTTACTTTTTGAGATAAAGCTACTCTGTATTCTCTATACAAACCTGCTGTATCATTAGTTAAATCCTGTTCCCGTCAGGTCCACGGGACTGACGGGTTCAGTGTGAGTGGGTCCTGCGTGTCTTTGACACACAGGATCCACCTGTAATCTATCACATCTAAGTTCATAATTTAGATGTGATAGATTACAAATTAGATGTGATAGATTACAGGTGGACTGACAAATTCAGGTCATAGCAACAGATATAGCTGCTCTGTATAGAGAATACGGAGCGGCTAAAAATGAAAAAGTAAAAATTATTTTTTATAAAAACCAAATATAAAGTTGCACTAATCACACTGACTGACCTTTCTATTAAAAAAAAAATGCCATTCAAAGGTTTACATAGCCTTTAAAGCTATACAGGAAATAAACCTAATATAAACTAAGTAAATGTAACATTTATTTTTTAAATATGTTTAGTTGATTTTGAATTAGCATAGTACTATATTATTTCATATCTAGGTGTTGCTGCCATGCTGCAGCATTTTGTTTGCTTTTGTTTTGCGCATATCATGGCAAAATTAAACCACAAAGCTGGCCAGTGAAATGTATGGGTATGTTCACACGCACTAATTACGGACGTAATTCGGGCGTTTTTGCCCCGAATTACGTCCGAAAATAGCGCCTCAATAGCGCTGACAAACATATGCCCATTGAAAGCAATGGGCAGACGTTTGTCTGTTCACACGAGGCGTAATTTACGCGCCGCTGTCAAATGACGGCGCGTAAATAGACGCCCGCGTCAAAAAAGTGACCTGTCACTTCTTTGGCCGTAATTGGAGCCGTTATTCATTGACTCCAATGAATAGCAGCGCCAATTACGTCCGTAATGGACGCGGCGTTCAAGCGCCTGCACATGCCGTTACGGCTGAAATTACGGGGATGTTTTCAGGCTGAAACATCCCCGTAATTTCATCCGTTACGGACGCCCTCATGTGAACATACCCTATCAATTGTAGCAACGATTACATTAGTATAAGGGTATGTGCACACGATAGCAGGCATTTACATCTGAAAAGACAGACTGTTTTCAGGAGAAAACAGTTGCCTCGTTTCAGTCGTAAATGCTCCTATTCGCATTTTGCGAGGCTTCTCTGACAGCCGTAAATTTTGAGCTGCTCTTCATGGAGTTCAATGAAGAACGGCTCAAATTACGTCTCAAAGAAGTGTCCTGCACTTCTTTTGACGAGGCTGTATTTTTACGCGTCGTCGTTTGACAGCTGTCAAACGACGACGCGTAAATGACAGGTTGTCTGCACAGTACGTCGGCAAACCCATTCAAATGAATGGGCAGATGTTTGCCGACGTATTGTAGCCCTATTTTCAGAATACGCCTCGTTTACGTCTGAAAATAGGTCGTGTGAACCCAGCCTGAGACTGCTTTCTGCACTGAAGTTTGTTTGGACCATGTCTGAATACTCAGGACCACCATTAGGACAGTAAGGCTGATATTGCCGTACTGCGATTGACATGTAATAGAAGTATTTCTCAATCCTTAACCCTGTATGGAGAAAAGGCCAACCTCTTATCTGCATGTTTTTCCGCTATTAAATTGACTGTATCATCATTTTTATAAAAGAAAATACAGTTTTGACTAACTATCAAAGAAAAAACTTGGAGGTAGAAGGTGTTGAGGCCAAAAAACTACAAAAAGACTGGGAGAACAAAATTCTAATAAGATTAAAGGACAACATCTTCCAAAGGCATTAAACCACAAAGCTGGCCAGTGAAATGTATCAATTGAAGAGAGCAGGTGTCAAAGGGATGCATAATAAATGCAGGAAGTGTATACTGACAAAAGGATGAGCTGAACTGAGATTATATATTATATACTGGAGCAGTCGACACAAAAAAACATTACAATTCTGTCATGCATTCAAAGCAGAATACAGAATGTAAGCCAAAGGTCTCTAATATTGAAAGGGAAAACGCAATTTACCAGTCTGAATGAATACAGTTGTTGACTAAAAAGATTATATATAATTGCTTGCTATGTCGGTGAAATAGTTGTAGTCCCCATACACATGACAGTATTACAGATCTGTGTTCCCCATACTGTACCTCCATGTGCCCCTGATATTATACATCTTTGAGCTTTCTGTAATGTTAGCCTCATGGTTAGCCACATGGTAGACTTAATACTTCACCGGTTGTATCATGCCACTATGTTGCAGCAACAGATTTTTAGAAGAGACCCCCTACTTTGGAGAGTGCACCCATATTTTCAATAACATTTGTGTCTTCAGTGTGAAGCCCACTTTTTTCCTTCATTAACAAAGTCATTATGCAGCCTAGAAATGATGAAATACCTCACTTCCTATTTGTATAACCACACCCTTTATTATTATGGCCACGCCCACACAAAAATTATGCAAACTCGACATCACCGTTGCTCAGTACTCCTTCAGACATAATGGCTCTTAGCCCTTATAGAGGACCTGTCACTAGGTCATAAAAGTTTAACTGGTTTACGGATCTGAATAGCGCTGTCTCCCTAATTTCAGGACTGTTTTTTTTGTTTTTTCTGGACCGCCCCGTTCCATAGATATGGCCCACTGTTATTCTGGCTACCTCTATACTAATTTGCTGTCGTTAGCCAACAAGGCTGTTAAGGATCTGCCAGGCACAGCTTCTGTATCCACACCCATAGGTAATCAGTCTGCACCTGCTTCTATGTCTGTGAGACTGACTCCATCTTCCACCACTCAGGATGGCAGGCTTAGGTGTGGGAGAGCCTATCACAGCCTGGAAAGACGGAGCTAGCTCCCGCCCTCCGTCTATTTATACCTGCCTTTCCTGTTCCTCCTTGCTTGTGATTCTTCTCTGTTGGTTTCCTGGCCCTGCTGCAGCTTCTTGAACTACTTGTCCCTGCTTCGTATTGACCCTGGCTTACTGACTACTCTTCTACTCTGCGTTTGGTACCTGGTACACTCCTGGTTTGACTCGGCTCGTTCACTACTCTCCTGCTCTGCGTTTGGCACCTCGTACTCTCCTGGTTTGACTCGGCTCGTTTACTACTCTTGTTGCTCACGGTGTTGCCGTGGGCAACTGCCTCGTTTCCCTTTGTTCTGTGCTTCCTTATCTGTTGTCTGTCATGCACTTACTGAGTGTAGGGACCGTCGCCCAGTTGTACCCCGTCGCTTAGGGCGGGTCGTTGCAAGTAGGCAGGGACAGAGTGGCGGGTAGATTAGGGCTCACTTGTCTGTTTCCCTATCCCTGTCATTACATAATCACAAGCCCATATACCTACTCTACCCTGGTCCCTCACACCACTATGGACCCCCTTGAGACCCTGGTTCAGCAAATGCAGGGTCTCTCCCTACAGGTCCAGGCCCTGGCTCAGAGGGTCAACCAGCCTGATGCTACCATGGTAGTGCCCCTCACCTCACCTCTTGAACCCCACCTCAAGTTGCCTGACCGGGTCTCAGGGGACCAGAAGACTTTTCTCTCCTTTCGGGAGAGATGTAGGCTCTATTTTCGTTTAAAGCCCCACTCCTCAGGTTCTGAGAGCCAGTGGGTGGGTATAATTATGTCCCGGCTCCAGGAAGGGCCCCAAGAATGGGCCTTCTCCTTGTTCTCCTGACGCCCCTGAACTTTCCTCCGTTGATCTTTTCTTTTCTGCTCTCGGACTCATTTATGATGAGACTGACAGGACTGCCTTTGCCGAGAGTCAGCTGGTGACCTTACGTCATGGTAAGAGACCTGTTGAGGAGTATTGCTCTGACTTTAGGAAGTGGTGCGTAGCCTCTCGGTGGAATGACCCTGCCTTAAGGTGCCAGTTTAGGTTGGGTCTGTCGAACGCCCTGAAACACCTGCTAGTTAGCTATCCCTCTTCTGACTCCCTAGACCAGGTTATGGCTTTAGCGGTACGACTTGACCGACGTCTCAGGGAATGACAACATGAACGTTTATGTGTTTTCTCCTCTGACTCTCCCATGATGCCTCCCGAGGTTCTGTTGCTTCGTTCTTCCACGAAAGACTCAGAGGTACCTATGCAACTCGGGGCCTCCGTGTCCCCCCAACAACGTAGAGAGTTCCGCAGGAAGAATGGTCTCTGCTTCTATTGTGGGGATGACAAGCATCAAGTGAACACCTGTCCTAGGCGTAAGAATAAGCAGCCAGAATACTTCTGCGCCTAAGTGATCATCGGGGAGGTCACTTGGGCGCACAGGTATTTCCCGTAAATATGAAACGTAATAAAATCTTGCTTCCCTTTCAGGTCTCTTTTGGTGGTAGGTCTACTACCGGCAGTGCCTTCGTGGATTCAGGGTCGTCTGCTAATATCATGTCTGTGGAATTTGCTATGTCTCTAGCTATGCCTTTGATTGATTTGCCTAAACCTGTCCCGGTAGTGGGTATCGACTCCACTCCTCTTGCTAATGGTTATTTTACACAGCATACCCCTGTTTTTGAACTCCTTGTTGGCTCCATGCATTTGGAGCAGTGCTCTGTACTGTTGATGCAGGGATTATCGTCCGATTTGGTTTTAGGCCTTCCCTGGTTGCAGTTGCATAATCCCACGTTTGACTGGAATACTGGGGATCTTACCAAATGGGGTAATGAATGCTTGACGTCATATTTTTCTGTTAATTCTATTTCTCCCCCAGAGGAGGTGAACACGCTACCTGAGTTTGTTCAGGACTCTAAGGAGGCCTCCGAAGTGTTACCTCCTCATAGAGAATACGATTGCGCTATCGATTTGGTACCAGGAGCTAAGCTCCCTAAGGGTAGGATATTTAATCTCTTTTGTCCCGAACGTGAAGCCATGAGAGAGTATATCCAGGAATGCCTGGCCAAGGGTTACATTCGCCCCTCTACTTCTCCGGTAGGTGCTGGCTTCTTCTTCGTAGGGAAGAAGGATGGTGGTCTTAGGCCATGCATTGACTACCGTAACTTGAATAAGGTCACTGTAAGGAACCAGTATCCCCTTCCTTTGATTCCTGATCTCTTTAATCAAGTTCAGGGGGCCCAATGGTTCTCGAAGTTTGATCTACGGGGGGCGTATAACCTTATCCGCATCAAAGAGGGGGATGAGTGGAAGACTGCGTTTAACACGCCCGAAGGTCATTTCTAATACCTCGTCATGCCCTTTGGGTTGTGTAATGGTCCCGCGGTCTTCCAGAATTTCATAAATTAGATTTTAAGAGATTACCTGGGGGTATTTCTTGTAGTGTACCTTGATGATATACTTGTGTTTTCCAAGGACTGGTCCTCCCACATTGAGCATGTCAGGAAGGTGCTCCAGGTCCTTCGGGAAAACAAACTGTTTGCGAAGACCGAAAAATGTGTGTTTGGGGTGCAGGAGATACCATTTTTGGGTCAAATCCTCACTCCTCATGAATTCCGCATGGACCCCGCCAAGGTCCAGGCTGTGGCGGAATGGGTCCAACCTGCCTCCCTGAAGGTGTTACAGTGCTTCTTGGGGTTCGCTAATTATTACAGGAGATTTATTGCTAACTTCTCGGTCATCGCTAAGCCTCTTACGGACCTCACTCGCAAGGGTGCTGATCTCCTCCGCTGGTCTCCTGAGGCTGTCCAGGCTTTTGAGGTCCTTAAGAAGTGCTTTATCTCGGCCCCGGTGTTTGTTCAGCCCAACCAAATGGAGACATTTATCGTGGAGGTTGACGCGTCCGAGGTGGGAGTGGGGGCTGTCTTGTCCCAGGGTACCAGGTCCCTCACCCATCTCCGTCCCTGTGCCTACTTCTCCAGGAAGTTTTCGCCCACTGAGAGTAACTATGATATTGGCAACCGCGAACTCTTAGCCATTAAATGGGCATTTGAAGAGTGGCGCCACTTCCTGGAGGGGGCTAGGCACCAGGTAATGGTCTTTACCGACCACAAGAATCTGGTTTTCCTAGAATGTGCTCGGAGGCTAAACCCGAGACAAGCTCGATGGGCGTTATTTTTTACCAGATTCAATTTTTTGGTTACCTATAGGGCTGGGTCTAAAAATATTAAGGCTGATGCACTGTCGCGTAGCTTCATGGCAAGCCCTCCTTCGGAGGAAGATCCTGCTTGTATTTTGCCTCCAGGTATAATCATTTCCTCTATTGATTCTGATTTAGTCTCCGAAATTGCGGCTGATCAAGGTTCAGCCCCCGGGAACCTTCCTGAGAACTAGCTGTTTGTTCCCCTGCAATTCCGGCTAAGGGTACTTAGGGGAAATCATGACTCCGCACTATCTGGTCATCCAGGCATCCTGGGTACCAAGCACCTCATTGCCAGAAACTATTGGTGGCCTGGGTTGCCTAAAGACGTTAAGGCCTACGTCGCCGCTTGTGAGGTTTGTGCTAGGTCCAAGACTCCCAGGTCCCAACCAGCGGGCTTACTACGTTCTTTGGCCATTCCCCAGAGACCTTGGACCCATATCTCCATGGATTTTATCACCGATTTGCCTCCATCTCAAGGCAAGTCGGTGGTGTGGGTTGTAGTAGACCGCTTCAGTAAGATGTGCCACTTTGTGCCCCTCAAAAACCTACCAAATGCTAAGACGTTAGCTACCTTGTTTGTCAAACACATCCTGCGTCTCCATGGGGTCCCGGTCAATATTGTTTCTGACAGAGGGGTACAATTTGTTTTTTTGTTTTGGAGAGCCTTCTGTAAAAAGTTGGAGATTGATCTGTCCTTCTCCTCTGCCTTCCATCCTGAAACTAATGGCCAAACTGAGAGGACTAATCAGTCTCTAGAACAATATTTAAGGTGTTTTATCTCTGACTGTCAATATGATTGGGTCTCATTCATTCCCCTCGCCGAATTTTCCCTTAATAACGGGGGCAGTAACTCGTCAGGGGTCTCCCCCTTTTTTTGTAATTTTGGGTTTAATCCACGGTTCTCCTCCGTTTCACCTGGTAGTTCCAACAATCCCGAGGTAGAGGTCGTTCATCGGGAACTGTGCACAGTTTGGGCCCAGGTTCAGAAGAACCTAGAGGCGTCCCAGAGCATACAAAAAACTCAGGCAGATAGAAGACTTTCTGCTAACCCCTTGTTTATGGTCGGGGATCTGGTGTGGCTATCGTCTAAGAACTTGCGCCTTAAAGTCCCGTCCAAGAAGTTTGCTCCCCGGTTTATAGGGCCATACAAGGTCATTGAAGTCCTTAACCCTGTCTCCTTCCGACTGGAGTTGCCCCCGTCTTTTCGAGTACACGACGTGTTTCATGCCTCCCTCCTTAAACGCTGCTCCCCGTCCTTGGCTCCCTCGAGGAAACCTCCGGTCCCTGTTCTCACCCCTGAGGGGGTAGAATTCGAGGTGGCCAAGATTGTGGACAGCAGGATGGTCCAAGGCTCCCTCCAGTACCTGGTCCATTGGAGGGGATACGGGCCTGAGGAGAGGACTTGGGTACCCGCCCGGATGTTCACGCTGGGGTATTGGTCAGGAGGTTCCACCTTCGTTTCCCCAATAAACCAGGTCCATCTAGAAAGGGTCCGGTGGCCCCTCATAAAAGGGGGGGTACTGTTAAGGATCTGCCAGGCACAGCTTCTGTATCCACGCCCATAGGTAATCAGTCTGCACCTGCTTCTATGTCTGTGAGACTGACTCCATCTTCCACCACTCAGGATGGCAGGCTTAGGAGTGGGAGAGCCTATCACAGCCTGGCCAGACGGAGCTAGCTCCCGCCCTCAGTCTATTTATACCTGCCTTTCCTGTTCCTCCTTGCTTGTGATTCTTCTCTGTTGGTTTCCTGGCCCTGCTGCAGCTTCTTGAACTACTTGTCCCTGCTTCGTATTGACCCTGGCTTACTGACTACTCTTCTGCTCTGCGTTTGGTACCTCATACACTCCTGGTTTGACTCGGCTCGTTCACTACTCTCCTGCTCTGCGTTTGGCACCTCGTACTCTCCTGGTTTGACTCGGCTCGTTTACTACTCTTGTTGCTCACGGTGTTGCCGTGGGTAACTGCCCCATTTCCCTTTGTTCTGTCTTTCCTTATCTGTTGTCTGTCGTGCACTTACTGAGTGTAGGGAACGTCGCCCAGTTGTACCCCGTCGCCTAGGGCGGGTCGTTGCAAGTAGGCAGGGACTGAGTGGCGGGTAGATTAGGGCTCACTGGTCTGTTTCCCTATCCCTGTCATTACAAAGGCGTGAACTAACCTCAAGCTGCCTCACACTGATGGGTCAACATCAGAGACAGGGAACCTAGATCCAACACATTGGCCAACTTCGGCAAATTAACATATAGAGGGCCAAAACAACAGTGGGCCATATCTCTGGAACGGGGTTCCAGGAGAAAAAGAAAAACAACGCTGGAATCAGGGAGATAGCAATATTCAGGTCAGTAAACCAGATCAACTTATATGACCTAGTGATAGGTCCTCTTTACCTATCATGCTGCGGCCAGATGTTTGTTGTAAATCAACAGAAAAATATGAAAAACATTCAAAAAATTGCAGGGTTCTCTTTTTCCTCACTTTTGGCGTATTTTTAGGTCCTTAACGTTACAAAATGCAGCATGCACTAGGAGTGGCGGTTTTTTTCAGATGCTTTTATTTCCTGTAGAGAAGCCTATGGAAAGCACCTGAAAAAATCCACTCTTCGAGCATGCTGCATTTTGAGAAAAAAGTGTGTGAAGGAAACCTATTTTTTTTATTGGTTAGGGTGACATCATTCCACTACATCTCGACTGTCAGTTGAAAGAAAAAACCTATTCCATCTTCATTCATGTACACAGTAGCATAGTTATAGGGGTTGCAGTAGTTTCAGTTGTGACCCTAAAGTGTCAGGGACCCACAACTTTTGCATTGCAGGCACCTTACCATTTATTTCAGTGTTTTCGAAGGTGCTAACAAACTCTTTTGCATTGTTATTTTAGGGGTGGTGACTGCCTCCATTTGGTTGTGCATTCTTCCCACCTGTCCAGGGCTGTTTTTATTTAGAATAGAATAAAGCTGGTTCCTGCCTATGCTACATATGTTTTGTATGCCTAGTCCCAAGATAAAGTTGTAAGTCGCCTCTTGTACAGGTATAATATTTAGTATAGGGACCCATCTGTATAAGGTCGCCTTGTCGTGGCATGTGGGCCGTCAAAATTTGATCAAAATGTGCGCTAAGATCCTAACATTTATTAATATAGTAAATATAGCAGTAAAACAATTTAAAATACTAAAAATATTAAACGCTTGCATATGTCTTAGCGTCTGCAGGGTACATCTGAATCCCTGTGTTTGTTTGCTTTTAAACTGCTGCACTCTTACTCCGAACTCCACGTCCTGCTGTGCACAGACATGGGCTGGTGTATAGCTCAGGGCAGACTGACCCTCAGGCACTCGGACACTGCCTGAGTACCCGAGTGATATTTATAAATACATATATATATTGTGAGGGTTTAGCATTAGGAGAGGTTGGTACAGCGGTTTCTTAGTAGCCAGAGACAGGGACACCGTGCATTAAAGTTCATAACAGGGCTTTGCCTGTGTTTTATTCTTGTCAAAGAAACAGCCTCTTGTACAACAAGGCAAAATACAAAATAAATCCTGCTCGGCTGAGCACTAACTAAACAAGATATTATCTAACTATACCAAGTGCCTTCCTACCAGGCACTGGACACAAAGTAACACAGGTCTTTACTCACATAGAATACAGGCTACTCCAGACTTCGTAGTCTCCGGTCTGAGTTAGGGGTGAGACTCACACACACTGTGTCTGCACCTTTTTATACACAGGCTGCAGGTGCAGCTAATTGAGCAGCAGCCTTGTCCTACAAACAGAGATGGACTAGGGATTGGGGAACCCTCCCTGCTCTTCCCCAATCCAACTCCAGGCCCTTTTTCCGGCTTTTCCTTAAGCCGAGATTGGAAAGCTAGAGCTTTCTATTGCAAAAAATACTCATTCCCTGGAGCCTAGGATACATATGACAGGATTCTAGGGGAAATGTACCTTCCCTCAATGACTTTACCTGTCACTGTCTCAAATACCCTTTTCCTCTGTTCGAGCCCGTGGGATCGGACACATTTAGCTACAAGGCAGTGTGTCCTAGACAAAGCGTCAGTATTGCCCTGCAGTTTTCCTGGTCTGTGTTTCACAGTATATTTGAAGTTCTGCAAAGTAAGAAACCACCGTGTAACTCTTGAATTTCTCTCTTTAGCTTGACACATCCACGTAAGAGGAGGGTGGTCTGTAACCAAACTAAACCGACGACCCAAAAAATAATATCTCAGGGACTCAAGTGCCCACTTAATTGCCAAGCACTCACGTTCAACTATGCTATCGTTTTTCTCAGCCGGGGTAAGCTTTCTGCCCAAATAGGTCACAGGATGTTCCTCACCACCCACCTCTTGTGACAGAACTGCTCCGAGCCCCACATCAGAAGCATCAGTTTGGACAATAAACTCCTTTTTGAAGTCAGGAGTGACTAAGACTGGTTGGTTACACAGGGCCAGTTTCAACTCTTGAAAGGCGCTTTCAGCCTTCGTGTCCCACTTGACCATGACAGACTTACTTCCCTTGATAAGATCTGTCAGGGGCGCTGCTGTGCTGGCAACGTTTGGAATGAACCTGCGGTAATAATCTGACCTGCTTTTTGGTTGAGGGCTGGGGCCAGTTTTGGATAGCCTCAACTTTGTTGACCTGTGGCTTTATCACCCCTCTCCCAATTATGTACCCCAGATACCGTGCTTCCTCCAAGCCTAAGGAAGATTTCTTTGGGTTTGCTGTTAACCCCGCGGCTCTGAGGGAGTTTAGTACTGCTTGTACTTTTGGTAAGTGGCTTTCCCAGTCATCACGAAAGATTATAATGTCGTCCAGATATGCCGAAGCATACCGACGATGGGGTTTGAGGACTATGTCCATTAACCTTTGAAAGGTCGCTGGAGCCCCATGTAGCCCAAATGGTAAACAAATATATTGAAACAGACCATCCGGGGTGATGAACGCAGTTTTCTCTTTGGCGCCCTCTGTGAGGGGTACATGCCAATAGCCTTTGGTTAAATCAAGTGTTGAAAAATACCTTGAATGGCCCAGTCTCTCTATTAACTCGTCAACTCTTGGCATTGGGTATGCGTCAAACTTTGACATCTCATTTAACTTGCGGAAGTCGTTACAGAAACGTAATGACCCATCTGGTTTCGGAATCAATACAATGGGATTTGACAACACTTTTTATATATATATATATATATATATATATATATATATATATATACATACACACACACACACACACACACACACATATACTAGTCGTTCTCAATGAATTAGAATATCATCAAAAAGTTAATTTCTTTCAGTAATTCAATTCAAAAAGTGAAACTCATATATTATATACTGTAGATTCATAACACACAGAGTGATCTATTTCCAGCATTTTTTCCTTTAAAGGGGCTGTCCGAGATTTTTTTTTTAAGTACATTTAGAAATACATTACACATATTAAAAATTGCATAATATACTTACCTGTGCAATCTTGCTTCTGTTCTCCGCTCTGGCTGCTTCTTCCTTCTGGTCACATGAGCTCTGACGTCACCTTTTCAGCCGCCTCCACTGTCGTGTCGTATCCCGATCACATGGTCTCGTACCAGAGAGACCTCGGATGGTATACGACACGTCACTTGTCACGTGGTGTATATCGGCTTCTCCTGCTTCACATGCAGTAACGCGCATGCGCTGTCACTGCTGTTCTCGCGGTCCCTGCTGTTCTCGAGATAACAGCAGGGGCCGCGCATGCATGTTACAACAGAACAAGCCGAAATACACCACGTCACAAGTGACGTGTCGTATACCCGGCAAGAATTCAAGATCAACAACGCGGCAGAGCCAGAGCAGAGAGAGACGTCAACAATCAAGTTCCCGACGGCAGGATCTGGAAACGGGGCCACTTTGGAAAACGTTAGTATATTACAAATGTATTTATTTTTATAAATTAAATGATTTAATGGTGTTATTTAAAATATTATGTTATCTCGGACAACCCCTTTAACGTTGATGATTATGGCTAACAGTTAATGAAAACCCAAAATTTAGTGTCTCAGAAAATGAGAATATTATATAAGCCCAATTTCAAAAATGAGTTTTAATACCAAAATTTTGGCCTACTGAAAAGTATGTACAGTATATCAGGGGCAGATTATAATGAGGGAAATCTGGGCAAGTGCCCGGTGCCCGGGGCTGGAAGGGGGCCCAGTTCACCCCGGTTCTCCCATACTGTTAAAATTAGAGACGGTTCAGAGAACCGGAGTAAAGCTGTACCTCTCACGCAATTGTATCCGTGTCCCTAGGATACGGATACAATTGCTTATTTTAGCGCTGGCGAGACAGGGAACAATCCGTTCCCTTCCTCCCATTCGGCGCTTTATTAATGACACAGCCGCCGCGATGCCGTCATCACGCCGACTGTGCCGTTATGCTGGATGACGCCGTCTGGTCTCTGCTCTGACCACTCCTGCGTCGCTGGAGGAAAGCGCGGGAACGGGGACAGGTGAGAATGTTTTTTTTTCCTGCGCAGCGTTGGGGGCAATAGCTATATATATGTGTGTATATATATTTATATATAATGTGTACATATAATGTCTCATGAGCCAGGGCTGTAGACACACAGCCCTGGTCATGAATCACAAACAAATCAGGACAATTAGCATTGCCCTGCTTTGTTTGGAAACCATGGAGACAGAAGATACTGTTTGATCTGTTTCCATTTCAAACTTCCTGCGTGCGCTTGCGGTATCGCGCGTGCGTGGGATTACGCGCGGGCTCTCATGGGTCGACCAGTGATATGTTATCACCATGCCGAACCAATGTTAGGGAGGGGGGCGAGCACCACTCGTCCCTTGCTGCGAGCATATCAGCAGGGTTAAATAGCCCTGCGTCGGTACGCTCAGGAGCTAAAGCTAGCTGGAGCTAGCAGAGACTACCTCACCACTCCACCAACGAGGAACAGTTGGGTCCTGCCACCACACCACCAACGAAGCTCACCTCTCCAGCTGGAACCTCACCACACCACCAACGACCTGCACCGGCTCCTGCCTCTGCTCCCCTGCTCCACCAAACGCTAAGTATCATAGTGTAGCCATGGCTACACTTAACTTTCCCTCTCTCCCTGTTAACCCTTGCTGCCCTGAGTTCCCTGAGTAACCCTTGGTGCCCCTGAATCCCTGTTAACCCTTGCTGTCCCTGTATTAACCCTTGCTGTCCCTGTGTTAACCATTGCTGTCCCTGAGTAACCCTTGCTGTCCCTGAGTAACCCTTTCTGTCCTTGAGTAACCCTTGCTATAACCCTTGCTGTCCCTGAGTAACACTTGCTGTCCCTGAGAAACCCTTGCTGGTCCTGAGTTAACCCCTTGCTGCCCGAGTCCCTGAGTTAACCCTTACTTCCCTTTGCAGTCCCTGAGTTAACCCCTTGCTTCCCCTGAGTCCCTAAATTAAACCCTTGCTGACCTGCTCATCCCCTGTTGTATCCCTGGTCAACCCTTGAAACGTTTAACCCTTCCCATTGTTAATCCTTTACTTGATTAACCCTTAGTGTACAGGGACATTTATATTAGGAGGGAGTGGGACAGAGATAGTGAGCGTGTGAGAATTACAAGTAATTTATGTGTTTTGTATTGTAACGTAATTTCTATGTGTGTTTAGGTAAGTGGGTGGCGATATAGATTAGGATTATGATACCGTGTTTATACTGTATTGTGATTAGTTACTGTGTTTGGTGTATTACATATATGAGAGTGATTACTGTATGTTAATAAATATTATTTTTATTTACTATACGGTCTTATTCCCTTGAGTAGCAGCAAAAGCAATTAGAGCGACGTTAGTATAAAGGAAAGGTAAGGGATCTAGGCATAAGCCTAGTGACCCTGATTATAAAGGAGGTAGTAATAGTGGGTGACATGAGTAGGTGAACACCGCTATTACCCCACTCCCTTTTACAGGCATTGTAATTGGCGCTATCTACAGAGGACATTATTTACGTAGGGCATTGTAACTGGCGCTATCCACAGAGAACACTGTCTACAGAGGGCATGGTAACTGGCACTATCTACAGGGGACATTATCTACAGAGGGCATTGTAACTGGCGCTATCTATAGTGGACATTATCTACAGGGGGCATTGTGACTGGCCCCATCTACAAGGGGCATTATCTACAGAGTGCATTGTAACTGGTGCTATCTACACGGGGCATTATCTACAGAGGGCATTGTAACAGCCACTATCTACAGGGGGCATTGTGACTGGCGCTATCTACTGGGTGCATTGTGACTGGTGCCATCTACAAGGGGCATTATCTAAAGAGTGCATTGTAACTGGCGCTATCTACACGGGGCATTGTGACTGGTGCTATCTACAGGGGGCATTGTTAGTGTGTGGTGTATTACTTTACAGTGTTTGACACAATTTAATTCATGGGCACAGTGTATAATACTATTACATTCAGGAGCACAGTGTATAGTACTATTATATTCAGGAGCACAGTGTATAGCACTATTATATTCAGGAGTGCAGTTTATAGTACATTATATTCAGGAGTACAGTGTATAGTACCATTATATTCAGGAGAACAGTGTATAGTACTATTATATTCAGGAGTAAAGTGTATAGTACTATTATATTCAGGAGTCCAGTTTAAAGTACATTATATTCAGGAGTACAGTGTATAGTACCATTATATTCAGGAGCACAGTGTATAGTACTATTATATTCAGTAGTAAAGTGTATAGTACTATTATATTCAGGAGTAGAGTGTATAGTACTATTATATTCAGGAGTACAGTGTATAGTACTATTATATTCAAGAGCACAGTGTGTAACACTATTATATTCAGGAGCACAGTGTATAATACTATTATATTCAGGGGCACAGTGTATAATACTATTATATTCAGGAGCACAGTGTATAGTACTATTATATTCAGGAGCACAGTGTATAGTACTATTATATTCAGGGGCACAGTGTATAATAACTTAGTTCAGAATGAAGGGCTCCAACTTGGAGCTTCAACGGTTTGGTCTTGGATACGATCGAATCGGGCAGAGGCAGTCCGTTCACTGAGGCAACAGCCAAAGATGTTTCCAGGGGAACTGTGGGCAACTAGAGATGATCCACTAGCTCCTTTTGGATGAAGTTTGCCGCGGACCCGGAGTCTAGATAGGCAAAAACCCGATGTGTCCTCTCGCCGGATACTATAGTCACAGGATTAGTCAACTTGGAACAGAATGCTTTATTTGGTACCGTTCCACCTAGGGTTGTCTCTCCAACAAATGCTAGGCACTGGGGTCTCTCTGGCCTCTGGGGGCACAAACTCACAATATGGCCTCCGAGGCCGCAATACAGACAAATACCAGAAGTGCGTCTGCGTTGTTTCTCCTGAGTAGACAATTTGACTCGGTTCATCTGCATAGGATCCTCTGGTAGGACGACAGAGGAGGATAGTAAAGATTGCTGAAAAGATGAATCCAGCCTAGGAAGTTCTCTCTCCCGGAGAACCTCTTGGGAACGCTCCCGAATCCTCATGTCAACCCGGGTGGCAAGTAGGATGGGATCGTCCAGGGAAGATGGCAGATTGCGAGCGGCCAGCTCGTCTTTAATCCCAGAAGACAGTCCCTACCAGAATGTGGCCACCAAAGCCTCGTTGTTCCAGGTTAATTTAGCAGCCAGGGTACGGAACTGAATGGCATACTCGCCCATGGAGTTGTCTCCCTGGTGTAGGGTCAGCAGGGATGCAGCAGCCGAAGAAACACTCCCAGGTTCCTCAAAAATCATGCGGAAAGTTTTTTTTTGCATTTCAGCAAATGGAGTTGAAGATTTGGTCAGGATTAATGGTGTCCTCAATGCTGAGAAATGCAGGCAGATACTTATCCATCATGCAGTACCATCAGGGAGGCGTCTGATTGGCTCCAAATTTATTCTGCAGCAGGATAACGACCCCAAACATACAGTCAATGTCATTATTAATTATCTTCACCGTAAAGAAGCACAAGGAGCCCTGAAAGTGATGATATGGCCACCACAGAGCCCTGATCTCAACATCATCGAGTCTGTCTGGGATTATATGAAGAGACAGCCGGATTTGAAAAAGCCTACATCCACAGAAGATCTGTGGTTAGTTCTTCAAGATGTTTGTAACAACCTCCATGCCAAGGTTTGTTCACTTTGCATTTTGTTAATTGGTAAAAAAAACAACTATTCACACTTGTATTTTTGAAAACATACTTACTTTGCTGCATTTTGCATTTTTCCATAGCTGCTTAAAACTATTGCACAGTACTGTACATACAGTGTATATATATATTTTGTTTAGGTATGACCGGTTGTTTCACATCACAATTGGGAGAGCCACATTTCCAAAGATTTCCTTAGGGAACAATTTCCTTCTCCCTTATGTTAGAGTCTATTTCCACTTGGTTAATGTACACTAAAGTAAATTTCCCAAAGGCCATATGAAATCAGCGTTATTTGATTATAGTATTCAATAGTACTTGTGTAGGGTATTATTTGAGCAATATATGATGATACTATTTCAGTATGGTATGATGATATTATTTGAGTAATGTATAGCAGTATTATCTGATATTATTTGAGATTTGTATGGTGGTATATTCAAAGCATATTATGATGGTTTTATTTGAGCAATGTATGTTGATATTATTTATTAACCACTTCACGTCAGCCATATGGCTATATATGTTCCAACTGCCGATGCCCTGTGCAGTTGTCATGTATATAAAGGTTGGCAGCCTGGAACCGGGTTTAATGTGTGCAGTGCTGCTTCAGTATAAGCGTCCAAAGAGAGTATGGGCAGCACAGTAGAACAAAACCTCCAGGGTACCCTGGAGCTTCAGTATAAGCAGCACTGCACTTTCATGTCTGCTGGGGCTTTGAGATACACCCCCCCTGTAGATAGCGCCACACACAACCCGCTGTAGATAGCGCCACATACAAACCCCCTGTAGATAGCGCCACACACAACCCCCCTGTAGATAGTGCCACACACAAACCCCTGAAGATAGTGCCACACACAACCCCCCTGTAGGTAACGCCACACACAACGCCCCTGTAGATAGCGCAAACCCGTCTGTAGATAGCGCCACATACAACCCCCCTGTAGTTAGCGCAAACCTGCCTGTAGATAGCACCACCTAAGCTCCCTCTAGGAGCGGAATCCCCGGTCATAGTGCTCTGGCCCTGGATTCCACTCCTAGAGGGAGCCCCTGACGTCTCTGTCCATGAATGGACAGTGATGATAGGTGCTCCCTCTAGGAGGAGAGTTCCCGGCCAGAGAGTTGCCAATGATCTGGCTGGGAATTTCACTCCTTGAGGTAGCTCCTGACATCTTTGTCCATATATGGATATTGACATCAGGAGCTCCCCCTAGGAGCGGAATCTCCGGCCAGAGCGTCGGCAACACTCTGGCCGGGGACTTCGCTCTTAGAGCCGTCCCCTGATGTCACTGTCCATATATGGCCGGGGACTTCTACTCCTAGAGGGAGCTTAGGTAGCGCTATCTACAGGTGGGGGAGGAGGTTGCTCTATCTGCAGGGGTGGCTCTATCTGCAAGGGAGTGGCACTATCTACAGGAGGTTTGGTGCTATCTACAGGCGGTGTTGTGCTATCTACAGGCACTATCTAAAGGGGCACTATCTAAAGGGGGTGTGACACTATCTACAAGGGCACTGTGGAGAGAGAAGAAGACTAATTGTTACATGGCTGCAATATGGGCACTACCTACTTGGGACACTATTGCGCTAAACTACTGGGAACTGTGTGTGGCACTATGTGGACACTATCTAGAGTGAGAACTGTGGCATTATGTGGGCACTACCTACAGTGGGAATTGTAGCACTATGTGGGTACTGTGGCACTATCTACAGTGAGCACTATCTATGTGGGCACTGGCACTATCTCCTGTGGGCACTGTGGCACTATCTACAGGGGTATTGCAGCACTATCTACATGGGCACTGTGGTGTTTTCAGGAGGTCGGGACAAAAAAACCCTAATGAATAATATTCATCCATTTTTTTTTATCGGCCATGAAAAACGGACGGCAAATGCCGGTCAAAAACAGTCAGACGGCCGGGAAATGGATTCAAATTTTTAGACACACTGATGCAAAACAGCCATGAAAAACTGACAGTTGATCAGTTTTAAACAGCCTTTTTTTTCCCTTCATGTGAATATAGCCTTATAGCCCTCTTCACTCTCCCCTCCCAGCGATCCAGGCTGACAGAGAGAGAAGAAGACTAATTGTTACAGAGCTGCAACAGTATATATATATATATATATATATATATATATATATATATATACACATACATACATACACACATACACACACACATATAATTCTAGATAAATATATCTAAAAAATTAAAAAAAAGTGTTTTTTTTCAATTTTTGGGTGATTTGTCTGCTCATGAAAAAAAATAAAAAATATGGAATTAATTTAATTATTCTAAAAAATGAAAGCCTCATAAGTATTGTAAAAAAAAAAAAACAAAGTAAACATAGTTATGATATTAAAGTGGTTGCAAAGATATTATCATTTAAAGAAGTGCATATCAGAAATGAAAAATTTGACCTGGAAATGGGCATCAATGACCGTTGGTCATGAAAGGGTTTTTGTAGGGTGATATAATCTGGGAATATTATGACTGTATTATTTGAACTATATATAGCAGTATTGTTTGTGTAATAAATAGCTGGATTATTTCATTAGTATCAGTCAGTGAAGACCTGCGATGGTTGGGAGGCGGTGGTGAGGGACACAAGCTGAACTGTTGCAACAGGGCTTGACATTCTTAAATAATGGTACTGTATGCTGCCACATAATTCTTACCATCCCAGCACCTGCTGCTGAGGCAACAACTAACCATTTAGATTGTGTGCCCCAAAGGGGACAGGGACCAATGTGAGTGATGAAATTCTCTGTACAGCACGGGGGAATATGTTGGCGCTTTATAAATGAATACAAAAAAATTATGTGGTACAGTATGTACAAGTGCATGTAGTATGAGATACACAATGAGGTTAAAATGTGTCAAATCTCACATTGCTTTTAGCACCATGCAGAATATTCTGATTATTATCCTTCACGTAAGCTAGGATAGAGTTCTACGCATATCCTGCACAAAAACAGTTAAGAATAGAAAATAGAAGGTAATAAAAAAAAAAACATGACATACACAATTATTAATTTCAAGAGGATACAAACCCTCTGAAGTGTCTTTTATGATACAATCCATTGAAAGTGGGTGATTATTATAGCTCAACCCCCGCAATGTCAGTTAGAATCCTTCACACAGTACCTCTTACACAATATGATAATGCAGATGAGCTTGAAGTGGATAGAGAAGGTATTGAAGACATGAGATAACATGAGGCATTACATCAGGAATGACAGATTCACTATATCTTCAAAATAAAATGTTGTTAGTACTGTTTAGAAGTATTTGCCCCCTTTCTAAAATCCTCTATTGTTGCCTGTGTCACAATAACAATGTCTGACCTTTAAACAAAATGTAAAATTACACAAAGTAAGCTTGAGTAAACTGAATAATAAAACATACTCATTTTAAATTATTGTTTAAGGCACAAAGTGATTCAACATCCACAGCACTCGTGAAAAAATACGTTTGCCACGTTTTCGTTTTTACCTGCAAATTGTGTGCCTGTTTTTTTGGCACCTTTTTAGCACATTTTGGCGCATTTTATGCCCCCCTTTCCGGTAAGCCAGTTACTTGAGTGGGGGAAGGCTGTAATACTGTGCCGCTCCAAGATGAGTGTGACAGTGTTGTACAGTATGGAGCAGCCTCTTCAGACACCTGATCGGCATGGTGTGCGGAGAGTCTGATCCCCACTGATGAGGTATTGATGGCCTATCCTGAACATAGGCCATCAATGTTAGATAGATAGATAGATAGATAGATAGATAGATAGATAGATAGATAGATAGATAGATAGATAGATAGATAGATAGATAGATAGATAGATAGATAGATAGACAGACAGATAGATGTACATCATGACAGTCAGCGTCAGCCTAACCTCTCAGTAATTGCTCACATTTTTTACAGATTTTTCTGATGAATAATGTAGAATAATCAGCAGTAGTAGAAAGAATGAATAGAGGGTTAGAAATAAATATATTACTAAGCCACTCCATGTAATGAAGTAGTCACCTTCAGTTCAGTTTAATGGAATGTATTATACATTTCTAGTACTTTTAGATGCTCCATTTTAAAGAGGTCCTTCTGGTGAGAGATTCCCAGTAAGTATTAATTGGCAGTATATAGTATAGCATTGTTATTGTAACAGTAGGTGGCACTGCTTTTTGGCCACCTTAGTGTATGGTGTTGTTGATTAGACACTGTATGGTATTGGCTATTTGGTACTGCGTGATATTTTTATTTAGTACACCTTATAAGAGAGAGGGGGGGGGGGTAAAAGTCGGTACTACAACAGAGCCTGTCTTGTGTTGAGTCTCTTAACTACAGTAGATTCAAATTAGAATGGTTATCTTTGGAAATAATATTATACTGGGTCATTGACATTTAATTCTGTCAGGTGATATGTATGACACATATTTCTTTTATGCTACACATTTCATTTGACCTACATACCAAAATAAGAAAGTAAAAACAAAGTTGATCAAAAACGTCACTTTCTGCACTACAAATAAAAATGCGTTGAAAAACAATCTCTATTAGACACGTAGCGGAATTGCTACATATTTTCCGTCCGGAATTGCGGATGAAAAATACGCAGCAGAATACAGTAGCAGGAAAGTGGGTGAGATTTAACAAATCTCATCCCCACGTTGAGTAAAAATTCAGACCAGAAATTGACCTGCGGTGCGTATTTTTCTTACTGCAGCATGTTAATTTCTGCTGCGGAAAGTGGACTGAATTGCTGCGTTTTCCCAAGGAGATATCACCATCTCCCAGCATTGAGAGAAACGCAGCAAAATACGCACCATTTTCTGCAGTAAAACAGCACATCTCCCCATGTAAACAGTGGATGTCCTATCAACAAGATGCCACTATAAGGGGATGAATGATCATATTAATGATCGCTGTCTTCACACAAAATAAAATGGAGCAAACGAGTACAAACCGACATGTTATTCCCGGCCAGGATATCTGCCCGTGTAAAAGGACCTTTACTTCTCATTGAAAAAATCTTTCAGCTGACAATTAATGAATTTGTTTTATACCTATAATACTCATTGTCCAGAACTGAACTTAAGGGACCTACTACACGCTCCGGTATGGGCTGATCAACGAGACAGTTCGTTGATCGTGCTCGTTTGCTCCTTTCACAAAGGGCACCCATTGCTTATGTATGGGGACGACAGATCATTACTACAATCGTTCGTTCCCATTCATTTACATGATGTCGGCAGCACAAGGAGATCTGCTGTCAACAACGATAATATTTATTGCTGCATAAACTAGCAGATCAGGTTATGAACGAGTTTTTGCTCGTTCATCGGCTGATCGTTGCCTTGTTTACACAGGGCAATGATCAGAAATGAGCGTTCATATGAACGCTCGTTTGCCCGACCATTGGCTCGTGTAAAAGGGCAGTAATTCTAACCACTGTGCCACAGTGTAGCCACCATGGTTTATGCCCAATTAAAGCAGTTCTGCCCACTACCAATGAGTTAGCACTAAGGCTGGGTTCACACTGAGTTTTTTGCAGGAGGAAAATCTGCCTCAAAATTCCGTTTGGAATTTTGAGGCAGATTTTGCTCTGCCTGCACACCGATTTTCGCTGCGTTTTTCGCCCGTGGCCATTGAGCGCCGCAGGCATAAAACGCAACAAAATAAGCTTTTTCTGCCTCCCATTGATGTCAAAGGGAGGTCAGAGGCGTAAATGCCCGAAGATAGGGCATGTCCCTTCTTTTTCCCGCGAGACGGTTTTTCCGCTTGCGGGAAAAAAAACGCCTCCGCCTCCCATTGAAATCAATGGGAGGCATTTTCAGCCGTTTTTTGGCGGGTTTTTTGGCACGTTTTTTGCGGCGCGGTTTCCACATAAAAAAACCCGTAAAAAAACTCGTGGTGAACTCCCCCTAATAGCGATGAACTCCATGAAGTGGTTTTGCTGGCATTTCCATTCTATCATTCTATTTAGTAAATATGCATAATGAAAGAATAAATAATTGGTGTTGAGAAAGGCATCAGAAATTTGGGAAGGAGAAATTACCTTTTTAATAAGGCTATATCATATTATATTTTATATGTACTTTTGATTATGATCAAAACATATTTTATATTGTTTTTATACTGATTTTGATTACATATTAAATTATTAAAGGAATTTACAGGTTATTTTTATTTAAAAACACCAGTTTAGTCTACTCACTTGCTTTGTGTTTTCTTTTTATTGCTTAATTTTTTTTTTTGTGTTGCATTGACTATTCAATAAGACATTTTGTGACGCTTCCTGTTTTTTTTGGTTTTAATTATTATAATTAATATATTTAATTATTTAGGTTACAGGAAATTTTTGGCTAATGGGCTCACCACATAATCCCCCATCTACCATGCATAATTTCTAAAGCTGGTCTATTACTATGGGGACCTTTAGGGTCCCCACAGGTTCTAGGGCCTGGGTAAGACCGTAACTGCTACACCCCCTATAGATACACAAATATTCCACTTAAAAAAAATCAAAGGAAAATTTGACTTTCCTGAAGTACTTGTTGTTATTGGTAACTGTCCTATCTACTGTAAATACTATATAAATATAGTGAAATAGCACAGGGTAGAACACTAAAAACTCAGTATGGTTCATTTCCATTTAGTATACTTTTTATCCTGATCCATCTAGGTCCCCTATGACAAATAAACCAGTGTGCCTTGAAGAAACCATTCTTACTAATGGAAGCTCTGTATTGTATTTCAGAAACCCTTGGATGTGCACTCAAGCAGCCGCAGAGATGGGAGTCCTGAGCTATGTGTAATGAACCATATCATGCTTGAATGATTTCATACAGAGCAGCCACTTCGGTAATAACACTCAGGAGATGGCATTGACTCAGCATACACTAGCTGTTCCAGCACTGGCTATTTTATTTAAAAAGACAAAGTATTCAATTATACTGCAAGTAGAGAACATATAATACTCTTACAATCTCTAAAATTGAATTTAACAAACTTTTTTGCAATGTGTAATGAGAGGAAAGTACATTTTTATTGACATTTCTGTATGGGAAATTTTGCACTTTGCATGCGATTGAAAAGGAAACTGCTTTCAGGGCCCAGATTGTATTTGATTTGGTGTGTATAGAGGAAATTATGGTCTTTATACAAAGCAACAATAGGGTTCCACATGACCACATTCTTCAAAAAGTAAGCAAAATGTCTTGAGCATATTGCTCCCTTCTGGACATGCAGCCACTGCAGAGCCATGCCAAGGACAAAAGCTGGATTATTCCCCTCTCCCCATCGAAATAAAAATGCATGCTTGACTGGTGAAGTCAATTTTAATCACATTTTATCAAGTATACGACAAACATTTTTTTTTTTTCAAGGAATCCGTTACTAGGAAACACTCCTTTAACTTAGAGCATCGAAATGGTGCTCAAAGGAAAAAAAAAGCTAAAAGGTACTCCTAGAGAACACTGTCTATATAGAAATTAAGCACCCCACATGTAAAATTGGCCAAAGCAGGACCATACATGGCATGCTTTCTAGTGACACCCCAAAGAAAGAATGTGTTTCAATAAAAAAGACTTTTTATCAGTGAGCGCCGCAGATTTTTTCTTTTACATTTTTTACGGTTAACGTTAACCTGACAATTTAAGGTAAAATTGACCCAAATAATCCATATTATTAAACATCTACAGCCAATGAATAATCTTACATATGTTCCTAAATATTCATCTTTTCTTTAGCTCAGAAAATTGGAGTTGCTCTTTCTACTGTAAACTGGGACAGGAAGTGACAACTATAGTCATTTTAAAAGCTATGGGGAACTGTCTTTGGTCACCCAGTCACCCAACCTATATATAAGTTTCTTCTCTGTGCTCCCCATTTTACATTTCCACAATAAATTCTGAACAAATAGCTGAACAAAAATTTTAAGTTAGGGACAGATTTAGCCGACTATAATGTTTAAAAATATAGGGTGAGTTGACTAGTGGCTAAAATCCAAAGAATGCCTATGTAATTACACTGCAACTGGATACAAGGAATGTAATTATTTAAAAAAAAAAATCAAGGTATGTAACATACATATACAGTATATATATACACACACACGCAAATATATATATATATGTAGATATGATCCAAGCTAAATAAAATAAAATGTACACAAGGCCCCGGGACCAGATGGGTTACACCCTAGAGTTCTTAAAGAGCTTAGTTCAGTTATTTCTGTCCCCCTCTTCATAATATTTAGAGAGTCTCTCATGAGTGGTATAGTGCCAAGGGACTGGCGCAGGGCAAATGTGGTGCCTATTTTCAAAAAGGGCTCTAGGTCTTCGCCGAGTAATTATAGACCAGTAAGCTTAACATCAATTGTGGGGAAAATGTTTGAGGGGCTATTGAGGGACTATATACAGGATTATGTGACAATAAATAGTATTATAAGTGACAGCCAGCATGGTTTTACAAAGGACAGAAGCTGTCAAACCAACCTGATTTGTTTTTATGAAGAGGTAAGCAGAAGCCTAGACAGAGGGGCCGCTGTGGATATAGTGTTTTTGGACTTTGCAAAGGCATTTGACACTGTCCCTCATAGACATCTAATGGGTAAATTAAGGACTATATGTTTAGAAAATATAGTTTGTAATTGGATTGAGAATTGGCTCAAGGACCGTATCCAGAGAGTTGTGGTCAATGATTCCTACTCTGAATGGTCCCCAGTTATAAGTGGTGTACTCCAGGGTTCAGTGCTGGGACCACTATTATTCAACTTATTTATTAATGATCTAGAGGATGGGATTAATAGCACTATTTCTATTTTTGCAGATGACACCAAGCTATGCAATATAGTTCAGACTATGGAAGATGTTTGTGAATTGCAGGCAGATTTAAACAAACTAAGTGTTTGGGCGTCCACTTGGCAAATAAAGTTTAATGTAGATAAATGTAAAGTTATGCACCTGGGTACGAAAAACCTGCAAGCATCATATGTCCTAGGGGGAGCTACACTGGGGGAGTCAATTGTTGAGAAGGATCTGGGTGTACTTGTAAATCATAAACTAAATTTCAGCATGCAGTGTCAATCAGCTGCTTCAAAGGCCAGCAAAATATTGTCATGTATCAAAAGAGGCATGGACTCGCGGGACAGGGATGTAATATTACCACTTTACAAAGCATTAGTGAGGCCTCATCTAGAATATGCAGTCCAGTTCTGGGCTCCAGTTCATAGAAAGGATGCCCTGGAGTTGGAAAAAATACAAAGAAGAGCAACGAAGCTAATAAGGGGCATGGAGAATCTAAGTTATGAGGAAAGATTAAAAGAACTAAACCTATTTAGCCTTGAGAAAAGACGACTAAGGGGGGACATGATTAACTTATATAAATATATGAATGGCGCATACAAAAAATATGGTGAAATCCTGTTCCATGTAAAACCCCCTCAAAAAACAAGGGGGCACTCCCTCCGTCTGGAGAAAAAAAGGTTCAACCTGCAGAGGCGACAAGCCTTCTTTACTGTGAGAACTGTGAATCTATGGAATAGCCTACCGCAGGAGCTGGTCGCAGCAGGGACAGTAGATGGCTTTAAAAAAGGCTTCGATAATTTCCTAGAACAAAAAAATATTAACTGCTATGTGTAGAAATTTTTTACTTCCCCTTTCCCATCCCACTTCCCCTTTCCCATCCCTTGGTTGGACTTGATGGACATGTGTCTTTTTTCAACCGTACAAACTTTGTAACTATGTAACTATGTAATATATATATAACATCTAGGTAATTAGCAAGTAAGCTATAGTTATTGTATAATAAATACAGTCACTGTAAAGCTCATATATTTCATTCACAGCAGGAGCTATAGATCAGTCAGTAAACACATGTACAATATTATTTTCATGCTGTTCACATTTCCTCCACATTTTTTGATAAGAATCTACTAAATGCATTTTCCAGAATGTTATTTTTTTTTCCTTTAATAAAACATCTACCCAACATTTTTCATTTCACTTTGGGCTTAACTATCTGAACGTTTAATGCTGTTATTACTTTTTTTTTTCGAGGAAACATTTGGTGCTTTTCCATTAATTTTGCTTCCTGTAGGCTACCAGTGGCATTTTTGCAATTCGGTAAATTAAATTGAACATAAAGTCATGAAAACAAGAATAATCAGAGGGTATGAAAGTTACAGCAAACTTTACATAGATTGGATTTATTAGAAATCAGAAAATTCAGTTGGGTCTACAATTTTTCTGAGCACATAAAATTAAAATATTTCTTCATAAACATAAAAATGCAAATAGCAAATGATGCAATGCCAATGTACTTGCTCTTCCATAATACCTCTAGGGACTTGTACGGTACTTACTCCATGTTAATGGGTTCTACACTCATTATATTGTTCATGGGTGACAATCAGGGGAGTAAAGATTGTACTGCAGTCAGGGGTCCATGCTAAACCGGGGGCCACTGCTACCACTTGACACTAGCTGCTGCAGCTTACTGGAGTTGATGCATTTTTACTTACTGTAGGTGAAATGAACAGGTTCCATGACTTGGTAATTTGTGGACATGGGGCTTGCTCATTTCGCATAATTGAAATTGCATGGGCCTTACTTCAGTGATGGACTGACCCGACCATCCTGGGTCCATCAGTTGCCTTTGCGTCATGGCCATGTAATGCAAGGAAGTTGAAGTGGGAGGCAGGAATCTTCAGGGCCCACCTCAGTTTTAAAATATGTCTGCCTTATGGCTGTGTGCTGGTTTAGAAGAAGAGGAAGCAGGCAAGGGGTGCTGATTCCTGCATGCTCTCAATAAATATGGCAAGGTATTGTGGTCTGGCCCATATATAAATATATATATACACATACACATATACACACACACACCGTTCTGTAATAACAATGAAACCACTGACAGGTGAAGTGAATGACATTAAATATCTCATAACAATAGCATTTGTCAAGGGGTGGGATATATTAGGCAAAAAGTGAACTGTCAAGTTGATGTTAGAAGTAGGAAAAATGGGCAAGTGTAAGAATCTGAGTGACTTTGACAAGTGCTAAATTGTGATGGCTAGGCGACTGGGTCAGAAAATCTCCAAAACAATATGTCTTGTGGAGGGATCCCAGTATGCAGTGGTTAGTGCTTAACAAAAATGGTCCAAGGAAGGACAAACAGGGGGCCCACGACAGGGTCATGGGTGCCCAAGGCACATTGATGCACATGGGGAGCGTAGGCTAGTTCATCTGTTCCAATCCCACAGAATTACTGCTCGAGCATGCATAGCTTAAAAAGTTAATGCTGGCTATGATAGAAAGGTATCAGAGCTCATAGTGCATCGCTGATTTCTGCATTTATGGTTGCGTAGCCAGAGACCAGTCAGAGTGCCCATGTTGTTCCCTGTCCACAACCAAAAGCGACCCACAATGGGTATGTGATCGTCAAAACTGGACCATGAAGCAATGGAAGAAGTTGGGGGTGGTCTGATGAATCATGTTTTCTTTTACATCATGTGGAATGCCAGGTGCGCGTGTGTTGCTTACCTGGGCAAGAGAAGGCACCAGAATGCACTATGGGAAGAATACAAGCCAACAGAAACAGTGTGATGCTCTGGAAAATGTTCTTCTATGAAACCTTGTGTCCTGGCATTCATATGGATGTTACTTTGAAACCACCTACCTAAATATTTTTACTGTACACTTTATGGCAACAGTATTTCCTAATAGCAGTGGCCTCTTACAGCCGGATAATGCGCCCTGCTACACTAAAAAAAAATTGTTCAGGAATAGTTTGAGGAACATAACAAAAAGTTCAAGGTGTTGACCTGGCCTAAAAACTCCCCAAAACATAATCTGACCAAGCTTCTGTGGGATGTGCTGGAAAAACAAGTCCAATTCACGGAGACTCTCCTCACAATTTACAGGACTTAAAGGATCTGATGCCAACGTCTTAGTGCCAGATGTCACAGGACACCTTCAGAGGTCTTGTGGAGTCCAGTCCTCGATTAGTCAGAGCTGTTTTTATGGCATGAGGGGGACCACCACAAAAGAGGTGGTTTGAATGTTATGGCTGAACGGTACATACTTATACATACCTATAGCTAAATTGTATTTATATTTATTGTAAATTCTGTGCCCTTCCCAAGCCGCTTGTTCCCGGACTTCTCTGTTTACATTACTTACATGATGACGTGATGCCCAAGATGCCACGTCATTTTGTATGCAAGGTAAACAGATAGGACTGGGGACAGGCGTGCTCTGGAGGCGCTGGAATAACACAAAGCTATTAACCCCTTCCCGACCACACCTCGTAGATTAACGGGCTGCAGAGCTGGTCCTTGTGCCTGCAGCCCGTTAATCTATGTGTGCTCCTAACAGAGCACACAGGCGCTCCCCGCAGCCCGGCATCTCCCCTTAGTACTAGAGGAAAACATTGGGTCAGATCACAGCGGTGATCCGAACCGATTAACCCCTTAATTGAGGCAGTCAATAGCGACCGCCACATTTAAGTTATTGCAACATCGGCACCCCGCTACGCGATTGGAGGGGCCTATTGTTGCGGGGGGCGATTGCTATGACAACCGGAAGCCTAACAAAGGCTTCGGGTCTGCCATCTATTGAAGGCGATTACATCCTGCCAGAGGCAGGACCTAATATGCCTCCTGTCAGTGTGAAACTGACAGGTATAATACCCTTAAGTATTGCAGGGTATTATAACAACGATCCAACAATTGGATCTTCAAGTCTCTAGTAGGGCTAAAAAAAAAAAAAAAAGTAAAAAAAAGTTACAAAAAATGTACAAAAGTAAAATGTCAAAATAATAAAATTTAAAAATCGCCTTTTTTCCCTTATAAAGTCCTTTATTATTAGAATAAAATAAATAAACTATGCATAATTCGTATCGCCGCGTCCGTAACAGCCTGACCTATAAACATATAATGTAATTTATCCCACACGGTGACCGCCATAAAAAAGTAAATAAAAAAACAATACCGGAATCGCTATTTTTAGTCACTTCAGTTCCCAAATAATTGCATAAATAGGGATCAAAAAGTCGCATGTAGTCAAAAATTGTACCAATTAAAAACGACAGTGTGTTCCGCAAAAAAAAAAGCCCTCACACAGCTTTGTTGATAGAAAAATAAAAAAGTTGTGGCTCTTAGAATATGGCGACACAAAAATAAAATCATTTTTTTAAAACCGTGATTTTATCGTGCAAACACCATAAAAAATCTATATACATATGGTATCGCCGTAATCGCATCAACCCACAGAATAAATTAAATATGTATTTTATAGCACTCATTGAACGCTGTAAAAAAATAAGAACAAAAAACAATAGAAGTTTTCACGGCCTAATTACAATTCAGCAAAAAACCTATGGGATCAAAATGCTCACTATACCTGTAAAGGATCTGCCAGGCACAACTTCTGTGGATACGCCCATAGGTAATCAGTCTGCACCTGAGTCTATGTCTCTGAGACTGACTCTATCTTCCACCACTCAGCATGGCAGGCTTAGGAGTGGGAGAGCCTATCGCAACCTGGCCAGACGGAGCTAGATCCCGCCCTCTGTCTATTTATACCTGCCTTTCCTGTTCCTCCTTTGCTTGTGATTCTTCTCGTGTGGTTTCCTGGCCCAGCTACAGCTTCTAACTATTTGATCCTGCTCCATACTGACCCTGGCTTACTGACTACTCTCCTGCTCTGCGTTTGGTACCTCTTACTCTCCTGGTTTGACTCGGCTCGTCTTGTTGCTCACGGTGTTTCCGTGGGCAACTGCTCCATTTCCTTTAGCTTTGTGTACCCTTGTCTGTTTGTCTCGTGCACTTACTGAGCGTAGGGACCGCCGCCCAGTTGTACCCCGTCGCCTAGGGCGGGTCGTTGCAAGTAGGCAGGGACAGAGTGGTGGGTAGATTAGGGCTCACTTGTCAGTTTCCCTACCCCCATCATTACAATACCCCTAGACAAATTCTTTTTAGGGCTGTAGTTTCCCAAATGGGGTCACTTCTGGGGGTTGTCCACTGTTTTGGTCCCTCAGGGGCTTTGCAAATGCGACAGGAAACCCGGAAATTAATTGAGTAAACTTGAGCTCCAAAAGCCAAATAGCGCTCCTCCGCTTCTGAGCCCTGCCGTGTGTCCAAACAGCCGTTTATTACCACATATGGGGTATTGCCGTAATCAGGAGAAATTGCTTTAAAATTCTTGGGGTGCTTTTTCTTCTTTATTGCTTGTAAAAATGTATAATTCCTACGTTTTATTGAAAAAAAATTCGATTTTCATTTTTACGGACTAATTCCACAAAATTCAGCAAAAAACCTGTGGGGTTAAAATGCTCACTATACCCCTTGATGAATTCCTTGAGGTGTGTAGTTTGCCAAATGGTCTCTTTTTGGGGGTGTTTCCACTGTTTTGGCACTACAAGACCTCTTCAAACCTGACATCATGCCTAAAATATATTCTAATAAAAAGGCGGCCCCAAAATCTACTAGGTGCTCCTTTGCTTCTGAGGCTGGTGTTTCAGTCCATTACGGCACTAGAGCCACATGTGGGATATTTCTAAAAACTGCAGAATCTGGCTAATAAATATTGAGTTGTGTTTCTCTGGTAAAACCTTTTGTGTTACAGAAAAAAATGGATTAAAATGGATTTTCCGATAAAAAAAAAAGAAATTTGTAAATTTCCCCTCTACCTTGCTTTAATTCCTGTAAAACACCTAAAGGGTTAAGAAACGTTCTAAATGCTGTATTGAATACTTTGAGGGATGTCGTTTTTAAAATTGGGTGACTTATGGGGGTTTCTAATATATAAGGCCCTCAAAAGCCACTTCACAACTGAACTGGTACCTATAAAAATAGGTTTTGGAAATTTTCTTGAAAATGTGAGAAATTGCTGCTAAAGTTCTAAGCCTTGTAACGTCCTAGAAAAATAAAATAATGTTCAAAAAAACAATGCAAATATAAAGTAGACATATGGGATATGTGAAATAGTAACTATTTTGTGTGGTATTACTATCTGTTTTACAAGCAGATACATTTAAAATTAGAAAAATTATAATTTTTACAAATTTTCTTTACATTTTGGTGTTTTTCACAAATCAGCAATAAATTTATTGACCAAATTTTTCCACTAGCAAAAAGTACAATATGTCACGAGAAAATCTCAGAATCGCTTGGATAGGCAAAAGCATTCCAGAGTTATTACCACATAAATGGACACGTCAGATTTGAAAAAAATAGGTCTGGTCCTGAAGGCCAGAATGAGCTCGGTCCTGAAGGGGTTAAGGTTAAATGCATTCCAATTTGGTTTCTATAGCCATATTAAATCTAATTTCAATATCTGGGAAAACCCCTTTAAGGGTCTTTCCCAGGGGTCACTGATAGTAAGCTATCAGTGACCTTACTATCAGTTTCAACGCAAAACTCAATGCTTGTTTTGAAATATTTACACATTTTTAAATATTCACGTTTGTAAAATGTTATATACTATATTGATTACACTTACCTTGATGGATCACTATTTAAACCAGCACGGAATGTCCGACAGGTATGCTTGCGAAAGGGGGTGGTCCCCTGAAACGTTGCACAGGTGTTGTCAGACGCCAGTCCTCCACATGTGTTGTCTCTGCTATCGGTTAAAGCCCTGGATCTAACTGGGAAGACTATGAAGGAACCCTAACCAGAACATTTCCAGGACTCTAACCTTCAGATGGGTAATATATTTGAATCGCATTTGGCAATTGACATTGAAAAGATATAAACCACAATTTTCTACTTTTTTACATTTCTATAGACCAAAAAAATACCAACAGACAGAATATGATAATGATAATAGTGCTCGAAGCATCAACATATACACTGTAAAGCACTGTTGCTAGTTATGTGAGCGGCACGTTATCATATCCTAAGTATTGACCAAGATACACTTGGTGCGTCGATCAAAAGATTTAGCATGAGAAACTGACAAAGAGAAAATGATCGACTTGAAGCACGTGAAGTACAAAAAATATATATACAATCTTTATTGAATAGAGACATGAGACAAGTAAAAAGATGGAATAAGGATAAGTCACACAATAAAAAAGGACGTCACATCAATCATAAATCAGATGTGCTAATTTGGTCAACATGTTGGAAACAATAAGATATTATGGCAGCAAATAGATAAATAGCAGCATACCTGGCTAAAACACATATATGCATATATTTCGTACAGTAGTGGCGATTTGAGTAAAAAAGAAAATGTATAAACAACGCCAACAGGATACAATAGTATAGAGCAGTTTAGGTGTGCAAAAGCTGGTTTTGAAGTGTAATCAAAGAGTTATAGGCAAAGTTTTGTGCAAGCTGCTGAAGATGGCAAGTATTTGTTCAACATACCAGTAGACATTGTGATGCAAAGATGGGCCGTCTACACCCGACGCGCGTTTCGGCACCTGCCTTCGTCCGGGGCAGGTGCCGAAACGCGCGTCGGGTGTAGACGGCCCATCTTTGCATCACAATGTCTACTGGTATGTTGAACAAATACTTGCCATCTTCAGCAGCTTGCACAAAACTTTGCCTATAACTCTTTGATTACACTTCAAAACCAGCTTTTGCACACCTAAACTGCTCTATACTATTGTATCCTGTTGGCGTTGTTTATACATTTTCTTTTTTACTCAAATCGCCACTACTGTACGAAATATATGCATATATGTGTTTTAGCCAGGTATGCTGCTATTTATCTATTTGCTGCCATAATATCTTATTGTTTCCAACATGTTGACCAAATTAGCACATCTGATTTATGATTGATGTGACGTCCTTTTTTATTGTGTGACTTATCCTTATTCCATCTTTTTACTTGTCTCATGTCTCTATTCAATAAAGATTGTATATATATTTTTTGTACTTCACGTGCTTCAAGTCGATCATTTTCTCTTTGTCAGTTTCTCATTTTTTACATTTCTGTCTGAACTAGTGCTAATTTCCTTATAAGCTTACTAAACTCCCCACTTATTCTGCTCAATCCCCCAAACCACTAAAGATTCAATGAGCACATACAGTTCACATAATCTAACATATATATTTGAAAATATTGACACTGACAGTGTATCATAAACCGGGAAGGTCATATTGAATTCCTATCCACAAGTTTAGAGTTAGCGCTTGAAGTGTCGAGTCTAACAGGCCCCTCGGTCTTCACCAGGGACCACCGCAATGTCGTATGGTCATAGCTCCTGGGTACCTGCAGGCTGCAGCCCCCTAACTGCCCCCTTAACATGTCTAGTTGGAGGCAGTCAGATGACGATATGAGGATGCAGTGCCAAATACGGATCCAAGAGAATAGTCAAACGAGGCTTAGGTCATTGTCATAGGCAGTGGTTCAGAAACTGTGTCACAGGTCAAGGTCAGGTACAATCACAGGTACGAGACGAAGAGTGCTGGAGTCCATACTCTTGCACCTGTTGGTGCTGAGAAAGAGGAGCATATACTGTACTGTATGCAGCCCAATTGAAACATGTGACACTAGTGGGAGGTCTTTTAATTTATAGTAGTTCCTCAAGCTAATCACTAGAGGGAACTCTGGAATGTAGCACTGCACGCTGACCCCAAGAGGGAGCTCTGTCATGTAGTACAGCAGATCGAACACTGCTGGAAACAGCTGAAAGATGAACGCGGGGAGAGGAGGAAAGTATGCTCAGAAGATGGGACCGTCGGACACAATAAATAGGTGTTTGGCTCTGAGAGAATGGGGTTGCTCCTAGCCACACCCATACATTCATACATACATCCATACATTCATTATTGTGGACACAGCTTAAAGCACAATCTCTGTCTCATCAATAAACTTCAGTCACTCTCAATGGTAACATTTTGACAAGATATATTACAGGGCTGGTCTGGTTTAGAAAAAAAACAACATTTTTAAATGCCATATTAGGAAAATCTGGGTTAAAAGGGATTTAGTGCCCCCCCTTGTAAATAGTGTCATACACCCCCCTCCTGTAGACAGTGCTATACAGCCTCCTCCTGTAGACAGTGCTATACAGCCTCCTCCTGTAGACAGTGCTATACAGCCTCCTCCTGTAGACAGTGCTATACAGCCTCCTCCTGTAGACAGTGCTATACTCTGCCCCTTGTAGACAGGGCTATATAGCCTCCCCATACAGTGCTATACAGCCCTGCCTGTAGACAGTGCAATACTTTCAAGTATCACAAAGAGGGACAATCGATGCGGTGCATACATTTTTTTCCTTTTTTAAGACACGCCTCTAATCCCACCCACTCCTCACCCATACACACCCGGTTCAGCACACACAATATCATGCTCCCATAGTGCCCTCACACAGTATAATGCCCCCATAGCTGCCACCATAGAGTATAATGCCCCCATACAATATAATGCCCACACAGATGTCCCATACAGTATAATGCCCACACAGATGCCCCATACTGTATGCCACACAGATGCCACCATACATTATAATGCCCACACAGTTGCCCCATATAGTATAATGCCCACACAGATGCCCCCATGCAGTACAATGCCCCAACAAATTCCCCCATACAGCATAATGCCTCATACCTGCCCCCACAGTATCATGCTTTCCATAGCTGCCCCCACACAGTGTAATGCCTCCCATAGCTGCCCCACACAGTATAATGCCTCCCATAGCTGCCCCCACAGTATATTGCCCCATATCAGCCCACACAGCATAATGCCCCATGCGGTATAATGCTCCCCATAGCTGCCCCACACAGTATAATGCCCCACACAGTATAATGCCACCCTCATAGTGTCAGGGATCATTACTATGTATATTGTCTGAAAAATATTATCCTCACACATATGTATATACATTTCAGTTCTTTGTGTAATATACTGATATATATAACAAGTTCTTTGTTCATGTCGGACACACCGCCCCCTGGAATGCAAAGAGGAGTGTGCAGAAGAATGTATAGGAAAACTTACAGCAGAGGAGCGAATAGAATTTAAGCAAGTCCCACATCTATAGGGAGGGGCATGTGTCTTCTCTGTGTGTGTTTCTTTGTTCTGAATAAAGTTCAGTTCCTCCTGGCTGACATTGAAGCTGTACCTCAGACATTTGTGTGGTGTACTTCTCTCCAGGCATGCCTTCAGCTTTCAATTTACAGAGGTGGTTATTCGGTGTGAAATACGGACCTGACATTTGGCACCCCAGATGGGACCTCACTCGAGGAAATATCAAAATCCGGACAACCGACAATCACAGGGTGAAACAGAAGACTCAAAGTTGCCCACTGAAGGAATTTGATCACCTCCGCAATAACACGGTAAGCGAATTGATTTTATAAATCTTCGTCTTATCTGTGTTAGTGGGCAGTCTTGTAGCGATCTGTAGAACCCTTTTGTTGATTTCCTGGATTATCTCAGGCGACAGAGGTGATATTTTCCGCTGTGAGGTTGAAAACCTGTGAGACCTTAGTCGCGCCCGACTAACCATCCTCTGGGTAATTAGAGTCTAAATAAAAGATTATATAAGAGACCGGAGAGCTGCAGACTGCAAATATTAATATTTACAGCGAGGCCAGAGAGAGTCTAAATAATCCTAGCGAGATGTAATAATAAATACATTGCAGACTAGAGATGATAATAATCCTAGCGAGATGTAATAATAAATACATTGCAGACTAGAGATGATACTATTTCGGCGAGACTTAGCGTTGGAGACTGTGAAATTATAATATTTCCTGCCAGACCAAGAGTTGCAGATCGAAAATTGTTATATAAATTACGTGTATAATATAGAATGTTAGAATGGATGGTTTACGGTCCATATTCAAATCTCCAGGATCGTGCGTAAAATGAAGAAATTGATGGAAGTGTGTGGGATCCATAGAGGAGGGCGGCTCCAAGCCGCAGATTGGGCAAAAGGTATTCTGGAGAGCACAGGGAAGTTGGAAGGTAGTAAGTTGATGGAAAGTGCTTTAGAGGGATTTGCAGAAAAGGAAGTTAGGAATAAGAAAGGTATTGTATGTATTAGAAAACAGGACCAGCCGACGCCCGGTAATGGCTTCCGTACCTCATGTTGAGTGTGTCCTCATTGTTGGTGGGAAACCCCCCCTCACAGCTGCGCACTGTGTTTCCAATGGGAGAGGCTGCCCCCCCACCACCCACACCTGATGTGGCCACGCCCGGCCCAACCAAATCAGTATGAAATAATCGCCTTGTTAATTTTGTCATTTGTAGTGTTTTCTATTTTTTAGGTTCCATGCTAGACGCTGTTCACTGATGAAGCAACACGTCATCATAATATAGAGATTGGACTGTTACAAATTATATGTTTGATGTTTTGAACGTAGATACTTCTTATACAATAGTGTGATGAATGATTGCAGATACGTATGTTGTTTTGCCGGCATTGAAAGTGTTAAGATTGTGAGACTAGAAGCTGTGAGAAGCTGTGAGTGTGTGACCCCCCTCCCTCTCCCCTGTAGTGTGCTGTGTTTGGGTGGAGGAGGGGGGCTGACTGGGTGCAGTCTGCAGGGCTGATGAGACAAAGGATTTCAATATGCACTGCTTTTATATATATATATATATATATATATATATATATATATATATATATATATATCAGTAATGTCTACAAACCTAAATAAATTTCTTCTCTTTTGCGCATGCGCTGTTGTTTATAAAAGTTACGATATTTATGTGTTATGATGTGATCAGATTTCATGTGTTTTGATAATTCAGATGTATTAAACTACAGATATTGTGAGACACGGGATTTTGAAAATGTATGTGACCCTACCGTTCCCTATTCTTATATACAGTTTATTAGTTTGCAGTAATTAATGTTATCAGAGATAATATTTTCTGTTTTATTGAATAACTAACTACAATTGTTTTGTTTTTGATTTCACACATGAGTTATGTCATTGTAAAGATCAAATGTATTTTCGTCAGGAAAAAGTCATTTTTGTTTCAGGCTGTTGTACATTACAGGGGGTTAAATTAGTGTTATGTTGAGATGTAGTTTTGAACTCTGCTACATTACTCTCGCAGAGTCCACAAAGGGGGGAAGGGTGAAGGAACTGATCAGGTACAATTTTGGTTTATGTGTAAGAGACCATCCCCCTCCAGCAAAGTTACACAGGAGGCGAGGTGACATCACTCACACGAGTCTTTATGGATTTAGATGAGGGAGAAGGCAAAACAAAAATTGTCTGGACATTGTTAATTTGATGTAACGTTTTTAGGAATGTTTTATTTTTATTTGTTTTTGTATCAATCAAGTATTTGCAGAACCTGATAAAAGTGAGATTCTCAAAGTATTCTGGATTATCAGATGAGTGTGGAGAAGTGTATAACATTTGGTTTTATTTTAGAGGATAAAGACGCCACCCCTTTGAGATGTTCTATCTATATGTGACATGGGTTTTTAATGTAAATTTGTAATAAAGAGATATTTTATTATACAATATGTACAAGACGGGATACGAGGCACCAGGTAAATCATCCAGAAACCACTCTTACCTTCTTGTTCATCTCAAGGAGCGGAGCTGGAGGTGCTCGCTGAGGCTGTAACCTGGCAGAAGGTAAGACGACCGACATCTACACTGGCTCTAGGTACACTTTTGGCATCGCCCACAATTATGGGCCCATTGGTAGTAGGAACTTTGTTGGATCATTGGGTAAGCCAATTGAGAGAGCAAGAGAAAACAGAACTGACAACAAGGGTATATGCAGCCAGGTGTCAGTAAATTGGCTTGTCCCTGGATACAATAATGCCACCACTAGGTTTGTAGCAGCCGGCGTGATGTGCGCACGGCATGACATAGGTAAAACTGCAAAGGTACCTGTGAAAAGTGCAGCCCGGCCAGATTACCCATCCCAGCCACTGCAGAACATACAACTACCCGAGGTAGTAGAAGTGTATGACGCGGTGCTCGTGTGTGTAGACCTGTTCTCAGGGGGGCCTGAAGCCCGGCCTGTATTTTCCCCTCTGCAGACGTTGTGTGTAAGTGACAGGGGAACAGTGTTATCCCAAGTATTGACCTGATGTTTGTACAATGATAAGATGTTAGCAGTTCTCTAGACGTTGTCCCAAAGTTAGTTTGTTTAATAATTGTATTTAAGAAGTGTTGTGGGAATATTAAATTCTGAAGTTAAGTTTTATGTAAAGTTCTAGACCAGCCTTAGCATTGGACTATTAGAGTCATGCGTCAGATAAAAGGTACAGAAGCGGAATATTCCCATTCGAAAACATTTTTATTTGTTTCTTTTTGTTGTGAAAGGGAAATTTTAGAGCAGAGAATTCTGTGCAGTGTATATGTGTATGTATAGATATGTATATAAAGAAGAAGAATCAGTTTGTAAGTTTTAGTTACTGACAAGTGTGAACGTTTGATGTAAAGATGCTATTTGTTAATGTTTTTCTTCAAATTAATTATTTGATTAAGATCAATTAATGTTTATACAATGAAAAAGCTTGTTCTCCACAGGAAGAGTCCAACTGGGAGCGGAAGGCGTGAGAACCAGATTCTAACAGAATGTGGGCGGATAAGGGAAGATGAACCGGTAAGACCCAAGGCACTCTTGATGGCTTTTGCATTGATGGTGTATGACCTCACATATGCCCCAAGTGTTAGGGATCTGCCAGGTACTTCATCTAGCTATACTCCTGGGATTAATCAATCCACACCTGAGGCCAGACCTGTTCGACTGACACCATCTCCCACCAACCAGGGTGGCAGGCTCAGGAGTGGGAGAGCCTATCGCGGCCTGGTCTGTCGGAGTTAGCTCCGCCCCCTGCCCTTTATTACCTGCCCTGTGCTCTCCCTCAGTGCTTGTAATTCTTTTGGATTCCTGGCCCCACTGCTGCTTGCTCCAGCCTGCTTCTGCCGTGCTTCTGCCTTGCTGCAGTTCTGCTCGACCTGCTTTGCTTTGCCCCTGGCTTGCTTCTGTCTCCGTGCCCGCTCGGGTGTACTCACTTCGTCCTGGTCCTGACTGTTCGTTCGCCGCCCCGTTTCCTCGTGGCGTTCCGTGGCTACTGCCCCTTCCCTTGCGTGTTCCCTGTTTGTCTTCCCGTGCACTTAGCCAGCGTAGGGACCGCCGCCCAGTTGTACCTCGTCGCCTAGGGCGGGTCGTTGCAAGTAGGCAGGGACAGGGCGGTGGGTAGATTAGGGCTCACTTCCCCTTCACCTCCTTCCTGCCATTACATAATTACAAGCCTTTACCTAGTCTACCATTTCTCCTACGCTGACGCTATCATGGACCCCCTTGAGACCCTGACCCAGCAGATGCAGGGCCTCTCCCTACAGGTCCAGGCCCTGGCCCAAAGGGTCAATCAGGGTGACGCTGCTTTAGTAGTACCCCTCACCTGACCTCTAGAACCTGACCTCAAGCTACCTGACCGGTTTTCAGGGGACCGTAAGACGTTTCTCTCCTTCCGGGAGAGTTGCAGGCTGTATTTCCGCCTAAAGCCCCACTCCTCAGGTTCCGAGAACCAGCGGGTGGGTATCATCATATCCCGACTCCAGGAAGGGCCCCAAGAGTGGGCCTTCTCCTTGGCTCCTGACGCCCCTGAACTTTCCTCTGTTGATCGTTTTTTCTCTGCCCTCGGACTTATTTACGACGAGACTGACAGGACTGCTTTAGCCGAGAGTCAGCTGGTGACCTTACGTCAGGGTAGGAGACCGGTTGAGGAATACTGTTCTGATTTTAGGAAGTGGTGCGTAGCTTCTCAGTGGAACGATCCGGCCCTAAGGTGCCAGTTTAGGTTAGGATTATCTGACGCCCTGAAGGATCTGCTGGTTAGCTACCCCTCGCCTGACTCCCTTGACCAGGTTATGGCCCTAGCAGTACGACTTGACCGACGTCTCAGGGAACGTCAGCTAGAACGCTTCAGTGTGCTCCCCTCTGACTTTTCTGCGATCCCCCCCGAGGTCCCGTCTCCTCGCCCCTCCACGGAGGACTCGGAGGTACCTATGCAACTCGGGGCCTCCATGTCCCCTCGACAACGTAGGGAGTTTCGCAGAATGAATGGTCTCTGCTTCTACTGTGGGGACGACAAGCATCTACTGAACACCTGTCCCAGGCGCAAGAATAAGAAGCCGGAAAACTTCCGCGCCTAAGTGATCATCGGGGAGGTCACTTGGGCGCACAGGTATTTCCCGTTAATGTGAAACGCAATAAAATTTTGCTTCCCTTTCAGGTCTCGTTTGCTGGCCGGTCTGCCACGGGCAGTGCTTTCGTGGATTCTGGCTCATCTGCTAATATCATGTCTGTGGAATTTGCTATGTCTCTAAAGATGCCTTGTATTGATTTACCTTATCCTATCCCTGTAGTAGGAATCGACTCAACCCCCCTTGCTAATGGTTATTTTACTCAGCATACTCCTGTTTTTGAACTCCTGGTTGGCTCCATGCATTTGGAGCAGTGCTCTGTACTGGTGATGCAGGGATTATCGTCTGATCTGGTTTTAGGCCTTCCCTGGTTGCAGTTGCATAATCCCACATTTGATTGGAATACTGGGGATCTCACCAAATGGGGTAATGAATGTCTTATGTCATGTCTTTCTGTTAACTCTATTTCTCCCCGGGAGGAGGTAAACACGCTTCCTGAGTTTGTTCAGGACTTCGCCGATGTGTTTTCTAAGGAGGCCTCCGAGGTGTTGCCCCCCCATAGAGATTACGATTGCGCTATCGATTTGGTGCCTGGTGCCAAGCTTCCTAAGGGTAGGATATTTAATCTTTCATGTCCTGAACGTGAAGCGATGAGGGTGTATATCCAAGAATGCCTGGCCAAGGGTTTCATTCGCCCCTCGACTTCTCCTGTAGGTGCTGGCTTCTTCTTCGTGGGGAAGAAGGATGGTGGTCTTAGGCCGTGCATTGATTATCGTAACCTGAATAAAGTCACCGTAAGGAACCAGTACCCACTTCCTTTGATTCCGGATCTTTTTAATCAGGTTCAGGGAGCCCAATGGTTTTCTAAGTTCGATCTACGGGGGGCATATAACCTTATCCGCATCAAAGAGGGGGATGAGTGGAAAACTGCGTTCAACACACCCGAGGGTCATTTCGAATACCTGGTCATGCCCTTTGGGTTGTGTAATGCCCCTGCTGTCTTCCAGAATTTTATTAATGAAATCCTGAGAGAGTACCTGGGTAATTTTCTTGTTGTGTACCTTGATGACATACTGGTGTTTTCCAAGGACTGGTCCTCCCACGTGGAGCATGTCAGGAAGGTGCTCCAGGTCCTTCGGGAGAATAATCTGTTTGCTAAGACTGAAAAATGTGTCTTTGGGGTACAGGAGATACCATTTTTAGGGCAAATCCTCACTCCTCATGAATTCCGCATGGACCCTGCCAAGGTTCAAGCTGTGGCGGAATGGGTCCAACCTGCCTCCCTTAAGGCGTTACAGTGTTTTTTAGGGTTCGCCAACTATTACAGGAGATTTATTGCCAACTTCTCGGTCGTCGCTAAGCCTCTTACGGACCTTACCCGCAAGGGTGCCGATGTCCTCCATTGGCCCCCTGAGGCCGTCCAGGCCTTTGAGACTCTCAAGAAGTGCTTTATCTCGGCCCCCGTGCTGATTCAGCCCAACCAAGAGGAGCCATTTATTGTGGAGGTTGACGCTTCCGAGGTGGGAGTGGGGGCCGTCTTGTCCCAGGGTACCAGCTCCCTCACCCATCTCCGCCCCTGTGCTTACTTTTCTAGGAAGTTTTCGCCCACGGAGAGTAACTATGATATTGGCAACCGCGAACTTCTAGCCATTAAATGGGCTTTTGAGGAGTGGCGGCACTTCCTGGAGGGGGCCAGACACCAGGTAACGGTCCTTACGGATCACAAGAATCTGGTTTTCCTAGAATCGGCCCGGAGGCTTAATCCTAGACAAGCTCGGTGGGCACTATTCTTTACCAGATTTAATTTCTTGGTTACCTATAGGGCTGGGTCCAAGAATATTAAGGCTGACGCTCTGTCACGTAGTTTCATGGCCAATCCTCCTTCCGAGAAGGATCCTGTTTGTATTTTACCCCCTGGTATAATCGTCTCTGCCACGGATTCTGATTTAGCTTCTGATATCGCGGCTGATCAGGGTGCAGCTCCCGGGAACGTCCCTGGGGACAAACTGTTTGTTCCCCTGCAATACCGGCTGAGGGTACTCAGGGAAAACCATGACTCCGCTCTATCTGGTCATCCTGGCATCTTGGGCACCAAACACCTCATTACCAGAAACTATTGGTGGCCTGGGTTGCCTAAAGATGTTAGGGCTTACGTCGCCGCTTGTGAGGTTTGCGCTAGGTCCAAACCCCCTAGGTCCCGACCTGCGGGCCTACTACGTTCCTTGCCCATCCCCCAGAGACCTTGGACCCATATCTCCATGGATTTTATCACCGATTTGCCTCCATCTCAGGGCAAGTCGGTGGTGTGGGTGGTAGTCGACCGCTTCAGCAAGATGTGCCACTTTGTGCCCCTTAAGAAGCTACCTAACGCCAAGACGTTAGCTTCTTTGTTTGTGAAACACATCCTGCGTCTCCATGGGGCCCCAGTCAATATCGTTTCTGACAGAGGGGTACAATTTGTTTCCTTATTTTGGAGAGCTTTTTGTAAAAAGTTGGAGATTGATCTGTCCTTCTCCTCCGCCTTCCATCCCGAAACTAATGGCCAAACGGAAAGGACCAACCAATCCCTGGAACAATATTTAAGGTGTTTCATCTCTGACTGTCAATTCGATTGGGTCTCATTCCTTCCCCTTGCTGAATTTTCCCTGAATAACCGGGTCAGTAACTCGTCAGGGGTCTCCCCGTTTTTCTGTAATTTCGGGTTTAACCCAAGGTTCTCCTCCGTCTCCCCTGGTTGTTCCAATAATCCTGAGGTAGAGGAGGTTCATCGGGAACTGTGCACTGTCTGGGCCCAGGTTCAGAAGAACCTAGAGGCGTCCCAGAGCGCACAAAAGATTCAGGCGGATAGTAGACGTTCTGCTAACCCCCGGTTTGTCGTCGGGGATTTGGTCTGGTTGTCGTCCAGGAACTTGCGCCTTAACCCCTTAAGGACGCAGCCTAGTTTGGGCCTTAAGGCTCAGAGCCCATTTTTCAAATCTGACATATTTCACTTTATGTGGTAATAACGTCGGAATGCTTAAACCTATCCAAGCGATTCTGAGATTGTTTTCTCGTGACACTTTGGGCTTCATGTTCGTGGTAAAATTTGGTCGATATATTCAGTCTTTATTTGTGAAAAATTGCAAAATTTAGAGAAAATTTACAAAAAATAGCATTTTTCAGAATTTAAATGCATCTGCTTGAAAAACAGACGGTTATACCACCCAAAATAGTTACTAGTTCACATTTCCCATATGTCTACTTTAGATTGGCATCGTTTTTTGAACATTATTTTATTTTTCTTGGACGTTACAAGGTTTAGAACATAAACAGCAATTTCTCATATTCTTAAGAAAATTTCAAAAGCCTTTTTTTGAAGGTGCCAGTTCAGTTCTGAAGTGGATTTGAGGGGCCTATGTATTAGAAACCCCCATAAAACACCCCATTTTAAAAACTAGACCCCTCAAAGTATTCAAAACAGCATATAGAAAGTTTTTTAACCCTTCAGGCATTTCACAGGAATTAAAGCAAAGTGGAAATGAAATTTGCAAATTTCATTTTTTCTGCTGAATTTCAATTTTATTCAATTTTTTTTTAGTAACAGAGAAGGTTTTACCAGAGAAACACTACTAAATATGTATTGTCCAGATTCTGCAGTTTTTAGAAATGTCCCACATGTGTCTCTAGTGCGCTCGTGGACTAAAACACAAGCCCTAGAAGCAAAGAAGCACCTCGTGCATTTTGAGGCCTCTTTTTTATTAGAATATATTTTAGGCAGCATGCCAGGTTTGAAGAGGCGTTGAGGTATCAAAACAATGGAAACCCACCAGAAGTGACCCCATTTTGGAAATTACACCCCTCAAGGAATTCATTTATGGTTTTTGTTATCATTTTGACCGCACAGTTTTTTCACAGCACCTATTTGAATTGGGCTGTGAAATGAAAAAAATGATATTTTTTCCAATAAAATGTCATTTTTGATCAAATTTTCTTATTTTCACAGGGAACAACATACCCCATTTTGTTGCCCAATTTGTCCTTAGTGCGGCAATACCCCATTTGTGGTGATAAACTGCCGTTTGGGCCCATGGGAGGGCTCAGAAGGAAAGGAGCGCTATGTGTTTGTTGGAGTCCAGATTTTGCTGGATTGGTTTTCGGGTGCCATGTCACATTTGCAGAGCCCCAGAGGTATCAAAGCAATGGAAACCCACCAGAAGTGACCCCATTTTGGAAACTACACCCCTCAAGGAATTCATTTATGGTTTTTGTTATCATTTTGACCGCACAGGTTTTTCACAGCACCTATTTGAATTGGGCTGTGAAATGAAAAAAATTATATTTTTTCCAATAAGATGTCATTTTTGATCAAAATTTCTTATTTTCACAAGGAACAACATACCCCATTTTGTTGCCCAATTTGTCCTTAGTGCGGCAATACCCCATTTGTGGTGATAAACTGCCGTTTGGGCCCATGGGAGGGCTCAGACGGAAAGGAGCGCTATGTGTTTGTTGGAGTCCAGATTTTGCTGGATTGGTTTTCGGGTGCCATGTTGCATTTGCAGAGCCCCAGAGGTATCAAAGCAATGGAAACCCACCAGAAGTGACCCCATTTTGGAAACTACACCCCTCAAGGAATTCATTTATGGTTTTTGTTATCATTTTGACCGCACAGTTTTTTCACAGCACCTATTTGAATTGGGCTGTGAAATGAAAAAAATGATATTTTTTCCAATAAGATGTCATTTTTGATCAAAATTTCTTATTTTCACAAGGAACAACATACCCCATTTTGTTGCCCAATTTGTCCTTAGTGCGGCAATACCCCACTTGTGGTGATAAACTGCCCTTTGGGCCCATGGGAGGGCTCAGAAGGAAAGGACCACCATTTGGCCTACTGGAGCTTTTCTGGTGCTAAGTCATGTGTGCAGAAGCCCCTGAGGTACCAGTACAGTTGAAACCCCCGAGAAGTGACCCCATTTTAAAAACTACACCCCTTAAGACATTCATCTAGAGGTGTAGTGAGCATTTTGACCCCACAGGTACTGTGTAAAAGATAATGCGCAGCAGATGGTGCAGTGTGAGATTTGCAATTTTATATATGTATATGCCATTTCAGTGTCCAATATAGTGTGCCCAGCATGCGCCACCGGAGATATACACCCCTTAAATTGTAATGTGGGTTCTCCTGGGTACGACAATACCCTACATGTGGCTGTTATCAGCTGCCTGGGCATACGGCAGGGCTCAGAAGGGAAAGATGAGGGGGGTAAGCTGTGCGGAGTGCATCAGGGTAAATTAAAAATCAAGGGATGTATGATACATTTTAAAACAATCTTTTATACAGAGCCCTGGTTTTTCGGGACACGTGTCGCATTGGTATATTGTGTTCTTCCTTATCCCCCTCTTATAGCAGACTCTGCACCTCTTTTGACTCTTTCCCTTTCCACCGGTTTGGGGACCTTCTCCTGGAAAGTGTTGCCCTGGTACGATGCGTGTGGCCTCGCTTCCAGAAGTACTGGGTGCCCCCCCTTCCTGGTCCCTAAAGATTAGATCTTGAAATTCCAGGAAAGTTCCCCTCTGGCCTGCACATCGACGTAGCACATACGCATTGTACAAAGCCATCTGTATGATGTGCCCGGCCAGCTTCTTATACCACACCGCATGGCGCTGTAGGGCTTCAGGACTTGATTTGACAAGTCCATCCCTCCCATGTACCTATTGTAGTCCAGGATGCAGTCTGGTTTGGGGGTGGCCTTTCCTTCATATATCCTAAACCTGTAGGTATACCCTGATGCACTCTCGCACAGCTTATACATCTTCACGCCATACCTTGCCCTCTTACCTGGCAGGTACTGGCGGAATTGAACCCTCCCTTTAAAATGTACCAGGGACTCATCAATAGAAAAACACTTCTCGGGGGTGTATGCTTGGGAAAACCGGGCACTGGAACGGTCTAATAGGGGTCTCCGTTTATACAAACGGTCAAAACTGGGGTCATCTCGGAGTGGGCACGGCTCATTATCAGTATAATGTAAGAAGCGAAGTATTGCCTCATTTATTTATTTTTTTAGGTTCCAGTTCATTTCTGAAGTTGCTTTGAGGGGCCCATATATTAGAAACCCCTATCAAACACCCCATTTTAGAAACTAGACCCCTCAAAGTATTCACAACAGCATTTAGAAAGTTTATGAACCCTTTAGGTGTTTCACAGAAATTTAGAGCAAAGTAGAGGTGAAATTTACTCTTTTTATACCATTTTTTTTATAACACAAAAGGATTTATCAGAGAAACACAAATTAATACTTATTGCCCAGATTCTGCAGTTTAGAGAAATATCCCACATGTGGCCCTCGGGCGGTAATGGACTGAAGCACCGGCCTCCGAAGCAAAGGAGCGCCTAGTGGATTTTGAGGCCTCTTTTTTATTAGGCACCATGTCCGGTTTGAAGAGGTCTTGTGGTGCCAAAACAGTGGAAACCCCCCAAAAGTGACCCCAATTTGGAAACTAGACCCCTTGAGGAATCCATTGTAGTTTTCTTGGGGTGCATGCGGCTTTTTGATCAGTTTTTATTCCATTTTTAGGTGGCGTGGTGACTAATAAACAGCAATTCTACTATTGTTTTTGTATACTTTTTTTTTTACAGCGTTCACCGTGCGCTATAAATGACATATTAACTTTATTCTGCGGGGCGATACGATTACGGCGATACCAGATGTTTATAGGTTTTTTTTATGTCTTATGGCGTTTGCACAATAAAATACGTTTTGTAAACAATCATTCACTTTTTGTGTTGCCTTATTCTAAGAGCCAGAACGTTTTTATTTTTCAATCAATAAAGCCGTGCGAGGACTTATTTTTTGCGTAACGAACTGTATTTTCCATCAGTACCATTTTTAGGTACATGCGACTTTTTGATCTCTTTTTATTCCATTTTTTGGGAGGTGAAGTGACCAAACAATTGTGATTGTGGTACGGTTTATTAATATTTTTTTTTACGGCGTTCACCGCGCGGGATAAATAACAAAATAATTTTGTAGTTCAGGCCGTTACGGACGCGGCGATACCAATTATGTATAGTTTATTTGTTTGTTTATATATTTAAATTAATTATAAATGACTGATAAGGGAAAAAGTGGGACTTTTACTTTTATTACTTTTAAAACTTTTATTTTCTTATTTTTACACATCTTTTTTTAACTTTTTTTTTACTTTATTACTTTGTCCCACTAGGGGACTTGAGGGCAGGAGGCCCTGATCGCTATTCTAATACACTGCACTACATGCGTAGTGCAGTGTATTAGAACTGTCAGCTACTCACTGACAGCAAGCATAGTGGGTCCTGACGTTGTCAGGACCCACTAGGCTTCCGTCTATGGCATAGCCGGACGCCATTGTTTGGTGTCCGGTTGCCATAGTCACCATCGCCGGCCGCTATCGCGTAGCAGGCCGGCGATGGCAGCTTAACCCCTAAAAAGCCGCGATCTCTATAGAACGCGGCTTTTAAGGGGTTAATCAGCGGGGACACAGCGATCGGTCCCCGCTGTAGGAGCTGTGACAGCTGCTGAACAAGACAGCAGCGTCACAGCTCCTGTATGTGTCGGGAGGACGGCCGAAACGGCCGTTACTCCCGAGACGTACTATTACGGCATGGAGCGCGAACGATACAGCTGCCATGACGTAATAGTACGTCAAGGAGCGGGAAGGGGTTAAGGTCCCGTCCAGGAAGTTTGCTCCCCGATTTATTGGACCTTATAAGATCATTGAAGTCCTCAACCCTGTATCCTTCCGTCTGGAGCTCCCCCCATCCTTTCGCATACATGACGTCTTCCATGCCTCCCTCCTTAAACGCTGCTCCCCGTCCTGGTCCCCCTCGAGGATACCTCCTGTTCCCGTTCTCACCCCTGAAGGGGTGGAATTCGAGGTGGCCAAGATTATGGACAGTAGGATGGTCCAGGGCTCCCTCCAGTACCTGGTCCATTGGAGAGGATACGGGCCGGAGGAGAGGACTTGGGTACCTGCCCGTGATGTTCACGCTGGGGTATTGATCAGGAGGTTCCACCTCCTCTTCCCCACTAAACCGGGTCCCCTTAGTAAGGGTCCGGTGGCCCCTCATAAAAGGGGGAGTACTGTTAGGGATCTGCCAGGTACTTCATCTAGCTATACTCCTGGGATTAATCAATCCACACCTGAGGCCAGACCTGTTCGACTGACACCATCTCCCACCAACCAGGGTGGCAGGCTCAGGAGTGGGAGAGCCTATCGCGGCCTGGTCTGTCGGAGTTAGCTCCGCCCCCTGCCCTTTATTACCTGCCCTGTGCTCTCCCTCAGTGCTTGTAATTCTTTTGGATTCCTGGCCCCACTGCTGCTTGCTCCAGCCTGCTTCTGCCGTGCTTCTGCCTTGCTGCAGTTCTGCTCGACCTGCTTTGCTTTGCCCCTGGCTTGCTTCTGTCTCCGTGCCCGCTCGGGTGTACTCACTTCGTCCTGGTCCTGACTGTTCGTTCGCCGCCCCGTTTCCTCGTGGCGTTCCGTGGCTACTGCCCCTTCCCTTGCGTGTTCCCTGTTTGTCTTCCCGTGCACTTAGCCAGCGTAGGGACCGCCGCCCAGTTGTACCTCGTCGCCTAGGGCGGGTCGTTGCAAGTAGGCAGGGACAGGGCGGTGGGTAGATTAGGGCTCACTTCCCCTTCACCTCCTTCCTGCCATTACACCAAGACTGCAAGGATCGACGTGGTAAGATCTAATTGGTATGTCCCAGGTTTTACAGCTGTCGCTGCTAAATTCTGTTAGAGCTGTTTAATTTGCCTACAGAACAGTCCTGGCAGACCGGTGCCAACCTTATCATACCCGTCTCCCACGAAGAGAACAGACCTTGAGAGGCCTTCCCAGGTAGAACGAACCAGATTAGAGTAAGAAAAATTGGTTTGAGACACTTGTCAGATAAACATGTGGAATCTGTGTATGTTTCTGTGAGGTGGAGATGTTCTAGGCGATCAGCTGAGATCAAGGTACAAATCCTGCTGAAAGGGTATCACCAAGTGCAAATGAAATGTACCCAGTAATCACACATCTTCTAGGTGCCCTGTCCATTGTAACAGAGAAGTTTTTCCTTATATAAAGGTGTTTGATGTCATTTAAGGGCCTGACATTATTGTATGTACTTAGAACAACGTTTATAATGTATGCGGATGATGTTATCACCAGATTAGTATTTATTTTAACAATTGACAAGAGTTGGGGGTCCCCAGCAAGTGCCAGTAAATATGAACTAAAAGACTTTTAACACGATGAACTCCATCACTGAGATGCGGCAGGCACAGCCTGAGCCAGTACAACGCGTTTATCATGAACTGACGGCAGTGTCACAATTCTAAGCGGCCGCCCAGACAAGTAACTTGCCAGAGGAAGAGTACAGATGCGGAGGGTTTGATAGTCACAATACAACTCCACTAATCCGCCTACGTGGGATCTCACCCCAGGCTCACAACATGAGGTGCTATGTACAGCCTGATGACGTAAACTAAAGGAGACGGTGTCGGACAGATGAGAAGGACCAAACCAAGTCCTGATGACGTCAGCAAAGATCAAAGTAAAGACCAAAGACCTGAGTGAATCCGTCAGCAGGATCAAGTGTTTTGATAAGTAAGTGACTAGGAGGGGGTAATAATAACTCCCCCACTGGACACCAACGTAGTCTGACTCCACAATTGTGTGGGTTACCCTGAGGGTGACAGTCAGTGAAGAGCAGAAGACAGGAGAAGAAGAAGACGATGGTGTACAGGACTGGCAATGAACTGATGGGACCCGAAACCTGAGGGTGATAGCATTATGATTATTAGTTGAGGCCCTATTGTTTATAATGTCTGAGGTTTATAATTATAATGTGTGTAAATATGCCACGGTGCTGCAAATTACAATCTGAGGAGTTTTATGTGAAGGTGTGAGGTGAAGGTCACTGTGCTGCCCATGACCTGTCATATCTGCAGGGGTAAAGTCCCATTAGGACAGTAAGTGACAGTGCGACAATTATTACTGTTAATAAAAATGTAGACTGGATTAATTATATATATTACAACCAGCAGCGGTTTGTAGATTATATCAAGACAACCATCTTGTATCCAGAGGAGAATAGGGAAAGTTAGGACCACTCAGACACCTTGGAAGTCCAGGTACAAAGGGGGGTTACTCATCAGGAGTAGCTCGTCTCAAGCTGGTGAAGAAATCCAAAACCCCTACCCGCCTCGTTCGAGTGGTCAGTGGTAGGTTGCTAGGCAAGACTCAGGGATAGAGTAATAATATTTTTAGGGGGGACTGTCAGGGATCATTACTATGTATATTGTCTGAAAAATATTATCCTCACACATATGTATATACATTTCAGTTCTTTGTGTAATATACTGATATATATATAACAAGTTCTTTGTTCATGTCGGACACACCTATGGAAGACACTGCCCCCTGGAATGCAAAGAATGCAGAAGAATGTATAGGAAAACTTACAGCAGAGGAGCGAATAGAATTTAAGCAAGCCCCACATCTATAGGGAGGGGCATGTGTCTTCTCTGTGTGTGTTTCTTTGTTCTGAATAAAGTTCAGTTCCTCCTGGCTGACATTGAAGCTGTACCTCAGACATTTGTGTGGTGTACATCTCTCCAGGCATGCCTTCAGCTTTCAATTTACAGAGGTGGTTATTCGGTGTGAAATACGGACCTGACAATAGCTGCCCCCACAATTTAATGCCCCCCATAGCTGCCCCACAGTATAATGACACCCATAGATGCCCCACAGTATAATGCTCACATAGCTGCCCCGACAGTATAATGCCCCCATAGCTGCCCCCACAATATAATGCCCCCATAGCTGCCCCCACAATATAATGCCATCCATAGCTGCCCCCACAATATAATGCCCCCATACAGTGTAATGCTCCCCATAGCTGTCCCCACAGTATAATTCCCCCACAGTATAATGCCCCTCATATAGTAAAATGCTCCTATAGCAGCCACCATATCAGCCCCCATGCACCTCCTCATGCCGCAGGCCCCGTAGCAGCCGCCATGGCTGCTACAGCGGTTGTTACGCCACTGCAGAGAACATCTACAAAGAGCATTTCTCACTCTGGAGGACCATGCACCTCCATGCAGTTCACGATGAGCCCATTCATTTTAATAGGAAATGTGAAATGCTTCATTAGTGTTGTGTTGGTGCTGTAGGAGAATGAAACATTTGTTACCAGGTTCTCACAGCGATTATGGCGGATCACTGGGGGTCCTTGCAGCAAAATGATGAATAGGTTGTTTTTCTTACACTATTTAAGGTAAGGCCTGGTGATTTTGCCCAAAAAATAAAATCTAGATTTTTTTCAACACTTTGGGCTATTTTCGATTTGAATGTCAATTGTTCTTATTTTTTTCCTGTTTTGTTTCCACTAGCGCCAAGAGGGCACTCTGGAGAGAGATTATATTATAGTGTCTGACGTGGGAGCAGGACAATGTGCAGTACCGACCCCACCATGGGGTTTTAATAAATGACATTAAGGCCAGATTCACACGACCGTGATTGGACTGTGAGAAAAGGTCGCTTTTTCAGTCCGTCTGTCCATTTTTCTCATGGTTTTTGTATTAATCCACTGAAAACAGCAGTGCCCATGTAGATAGTGCCACAATGTCCCTGTACATATTGCCACAGTGCCCACATATAGTGACATATTGCAAAAAGTGCACATATAGTCAGTAGGACAGTGCCCATAAAGTGACAGTGCTCACATATAGCGACAGTGCCCATATAGTGCCACCCCCCCAATATAGTGCAACAGTGCCCATGTAGATAGTGCCACACACCCCTGCAGATCACATCACATCATCGTTATATACGAGGAGTCCCTACTTCTGCGCGGAACTGCTGTTCCGTACTGTATCATTTTGTTCGGTACAGAACAGCAGTTTCGTGGGGAAGCAGAGACAGAACAGGGCGGACCAGGAAGTGACGAGACGGCGGAGCGGAGCTTCCTCCTCCAGCACGGCACCACTAACGAATCGATGAGGGCAAATTAATTTGATTAATCGCCCGGCCCTAATTTAAAGGGCTTGTTACATGAACACATCCCCTTTTCAGGGCCTATGATTGATATAGAGGGGAAACAGCTATGTAGTAAGACAATCCCTTTATGTCCAATTGTTGGGCTTCTTGGTTGTGCAACAAATTTACTTACAATGTTAGTACTCAACCTACTTACTGAGTAATAACTTGCCTTACAACTGGTCTACAGCAGGTAGGCAAAATGTATTTTAGAACTAAAGGGATGCCTGACAATACATAGTATTGATGCAGCCAATGTACCGTAACTACCAATGGGGCCTCAGCACAGATTGGCACTCTGTCTCTTTATTATGGATGGTGTGTACCCTTGACAGGGCTCCTTATATAAGGGCTCTATATAGCTAATATACTTTTATTTTAGAATCACTGCACTGCTGCCTCCCCTCCCCCATTGAGTGTCTGCCCGGAACTCTCCTTTTACTGTATGCCTTTCCCATAGTACAGCAGAGTGCTCCATTCCCTCCAACAGCGCTGCAGCTGCATGTGTAGCTCCCTGTCTCACTACCCATTGAGCAGCTCCCACATGACTGGGAGACGTGCAGCTCAAACATAGTAGATAAGAAGAAGCCTGCTCACGTAAAATGGACAGGACATGGGGTGGCATATTACCTGTTATTTATAAGCACAAGGCCAATGATACAGCTCTATAAGCAGGAAGTCTGTGGCCAGTCTGTAGCGCCATTTGCCTTGTCTGTCTAGGGCACCAAAATACCTTGTCCCAGCCCTGCTGTCATATGCAGCTTGAATAACACCACCATGCCAAAATAATATGCAGTATCAAAATAATACTCCCGTTAGATTGGATTCACACACACAGTTTTTTGTGCTGTTAGTTGGCATTTTGTCACAGCATTTTTTTTAGGTAAAAAGTAGTGTGGACAGACTTTAAAGAGGCTCTGTCACCACATTATAAGTGGCCTATCTTGTACATAATATGATCGGCGCTGTAATGTAGATTACAGCAGTGTTTTTTTATTTAGAAAAACAATAATTTTTGACGGAGTTATGGCCTATATTAGCTTTATGCTAATAAGTTTCTCAATGGACAACTGGGCGTGTTTTACTATATGACCAAGTGGGCGTTGTGGAGAGAAGTGTATGACGCTGACCAATCAGTGACCAATCAGCGTCATACACTTCTCCCCATTCATTTACACAGCACATAGCGATATAGCTATATCGCTATGTGCAGCCACATACACATACATTAACGTTACTGCAGTGTCATGACAATGAATATACAGGGTGGGCCATTTATATTAATAAAAATATATAAACAAACAAATAAACTATACATAATTGGTATCGCCACGTCCGTAACGGCCTGAACTACTAAATTATTTCATTATTTATCCCGTGCAGTGAAAAGAAAAGAAAAAAACCGTACCAGAATCACAATTGTTTGGTCACTTCACCACCCAAAAAATGGAATAAAAAGAGATCAAAAAGTCGCATGTACCTAAAAATGGTACTGATCGAAACTACAGTTCGTTAAGCAAAAAATAAGTCCTCTCACGGCTTTATTGATGGAAAAATAAAAAAGTTATGGCTCTTAGAATAAGGCAACACAAAAAGTTAATTATTTTTTACAAAAAGTATTTTATTGTGCAAACGCCATAAGACATAAAAAAACTATAAACATCTGGTATTGCCGTAATCGTATCACCCCGCAGAATAAAGTGAATATGTCATTTATAGCGCACGGTGAACGCTGTAAAAAAAATAGCATAAAAAAACAATAATAGAATTGCTGTTTTTTAGTCACCACGCCACTTAAAAATAGAATAAAAACTGATCAAAAAGTCGCATGCACCCCATGAAAACTACAATGAATTCCTCAAGGGGTCTAGTTTCCAAAATGGGGTCACTTTTGGGGGTTTTCCACTATTTTGGCACCACAAGACCTCTTCAAACCGGACATGGTGCCTAATAAAAAGGAGGGCTCAAAATCCACTAGGTGCTCCTTTGCTTCGGAGGCCGGTGCTTCAGTGCATTACCGCACTAGGGCCACATGTGGGATATTTCTCAAAACTGCAGAATCTGGGCAATAAGTATTGAGTTGCGTTTCTCTGATAAAACCTTTTGGGTTATAAAAAAAAATGGTATAAAATGGATTTTCTGACCCAAAAAAATATGTCAATTTCACCTCTACTTTGCTCTAAATTCCTGTGAAACACCTAAAGGTTTCATAAACGTTCTAAATGCTGTTGTGAATACTTTGAGGGGTCTAGTTTCTAAAATGGGGTATTTCATAGGGGTTTCTAATATATAGGTCCCTCAAAGCAACTTCAGAACTAAACTGGAACCTAAAAAAATAAATAAATTAGGCAATACTTCGCTTCTTACATTATACTGATAATGAGCCGTGCCCACACCGAGATGACCCCAGTTTTGACCGTTTGTATAAACGGAGACCCCTATTAGACCGTTTCAGTGCCCGGTTTTCCAAAGCATTCACCCCCGAGAAGTGTATTTCTATTGATGAGTCCTTGGTAGATTTTAAAGGGAGGGTTCAATTCCGCGAGTACCTGCCGGGTAAGAAGGCAAGGTATGGCGTGAAGATGTATAAGCTGTGCGAGAGTGCATCAGGGTATACCTACAAATTTAGGATAGATAAAGGGAAGGACACCAGTAGTCAACCCCCATAATGCCCACCCCCTTACTGGGAGTTAATGCAAAAATTGTGTGGGATTTGGTGCACCCACTGCTGGACCAGGGTTACCAACTCTACCTGGATAATTTTTATACCAGCATCCCACTCTTCAACTGCCTCGCTTCCAGAAGTCCTGCGGCATGCGGCACTGCTAGAAGAAATCTGAGAGGCCTCCCTAAGACTCTGCTTGGGAAAACAAGAAGGGGTGAGAGCAGGGCACATTCTAGCAGCAACATATTGTGTGTCAAGTACAAGACGAGAGATGCCACACTAGTACCCATGTACCAGTAGGAGGTACCAGTACAGAGACCCCCAAACCAGACTGCATCCTGGACTACAATAGGTAAATGGGAGGGGTGGACTTGTCAGATCAAGTCCTGAAGCCCTACAGCGCCATGTGTTGTGGTATAAGAAGCTGGCCCGTGCACATCATACAGATGGCATTGTACAATGTGTACGTGCTACGTCGATGTACAGGCCAGAGGGGAACTTTCCTGGAATTTCTAGAGGTGTTTATCAAGAACCTAATCTTTAGGGACCAGGAAGGGGGGGGGGAGAGCACCCAGAACTTCTGGAAGCGGGGCCACACACATCATACCAGGGCAACACTTTCCAGGAGAAGTTCCCCAAACTGGCAAGAAGGGAAAAAGTCAAAAGAGGTGCAAAGTCTGCTATAAGAGGGGGATAAGGGAGGACACAATATATCAATGTGACGCGTGTCCCGAAAAACCAGAGCTCTGTATGAAAGAGTGTTTTAAAATTTATCATACATCCCGTGGTTTATAATTTACCCCAATTTTACTTACCCTGATGTACTCATCACAGCTTATCCCCCTCATCTTTCCCTTCTGAGCCCTGCTGTGTGCCCAGGCAGCTGATAACAGCCACATTGAGGGTATTGCCATACCCATGAGAACCAACATTACAGTTTATGGGGTGTATGTCTCCGGTCAAAATGCTCACTACACCTCTAGATGAATTATAAACAAAAAAACCAGCTCAAATAGCAAGTGTGGGGCTGGATGCTTAAGGTATAGCATACTACCCTAATAAGAGAGAGGGCAACTCCCGTATATAATGATATACACTAGAGACAAAAAGGAGCATACTAGCCAGTATTAAAAGAAAATAGTTTTATTAAACATATAGAAACATGTATGAAAGATAAAAAGGTACAGAGCTGGACATGAAGACTCTGAATAGTTACACTAAAACACAACTAGCAGGAATATCTCTATATAGCAGAATGAAGGGCAGTGTACAATACACAGACTAAAGTGAGTGGACCAGTATAATCATGACGCAAGTCATATACAACAGCACTGTAAGACAATAGTGTCATAGGTAGATTTATACAAATACAGTATCATAAACAACAGGTGATGTATGACCTACAGTTACGCAAAGGTCTAGAAGGAGTTACAGACCATCAGATATAAGATGAAAGAAAGGGGATTCACAGACTGCAGCCTAAATAAGCCGAACGTCCACCCACTGATATAACAACTTACCCATACTGAACGATAAATGCAGAGAGTCGAGCTAGTGTGAGTAGAAAAACCCCAACGCGCGTTTCGCGATGTGCTTCCTCAAGGGTGTCGTTTTTAAAACGGGGTCACTTCTTGCGGGTTTCAACTGTACTGGTACCTCAGGGGCTTCTGCATACATGACTTCGCACCAGAAAATCCCCAGTAGGCCAAATGGTGGTCCTTTTGTTCTGAGCCCTCCCATGGGCCCAAACGGCAGTTTATCACCACAAATGGGGCATTGCTGCACTCTGGACAAATTGCGCAACAGAATGGGGTATTTTATTTCTTGTGAAAATAAGAAATTTTGATAAAAAAAATGATATCTTATTGGAAAAAATGTCATTTTTTTCATTTCACAGCTCCATAGGTGCTGTGAAAAAACTGTGCGGTCAAAATTGTAACAACAACCATATTTGAATTCCTTGAGGGGTATCGTTTCCAAAATGGGGTCACTTCTGGTGGGTTTCCATTGCTTTGATACCTCTGGGGCTCTGCAAATGCCACATGGCACCCGAAAACCAATCCAGCAAAATCTGGACTCCAACAAACACATGGCGCTCTTTTCCTTCTGAGCCCTCCCATGGGCCCAAAACGGCAGTTTATCACCACAAATGGGGTATTGCCGGACTAAGGACAAATTGGACAAAAAAATGGGGTATTTTGTTCCCTGTGAAAATAAGAAATTTTGATCACAAATGACATCTTATTGGAAAAAATTTCATTTTTTAAATTTCACAGCCCAATTCAAATAGGTGCTGTGAAAAAACTGTGTGGTCAAAATGATAACAACAACCATAAATAAATTCCTTGAGGGGTGCAGTTTCCAAAATGGGGTCACTTCTGGTGTGTTTCCATTGCTTTGATACCTCAACACCTCTTCAAACCTGGCATGCTGCCTAAAATATATTCTAATAAAAAAGAGGCCTCAAAATGCACTAGGTGCTTCTTTGCTTCTGGGGCTTGTGTTTTAGTCCACGAGCCCACTAGAGCCAAATGTGGGACATTTCTAAAAACGGCAGAATCTGGAAAATACATATTTAGTAGTATTTCTCTGGTAAAACCTTCTGTGTTACAGAATTTTTTTTTAATAAAATTGAAATTCAGCAAGAAAAATGAAATTTGCAAAATGTCACCTCCACTTTGCTTTAATTCTTGTGAAATGCCTGAAGGGTTAAAAAAAACTTTCTAAATACTGTTTTGAATACTTTGAGGGGTCTAGTTTTTAAAATGGGGTGTTTTATGGGGGTTTCTAATACATAGGCCCCTCAAAGCCACTTCAGAACTGAAGAGGTACCTTAAAAAAAAGGCTTTTGAAATTTCCTTAAAAATATGAGAAATTGCTGTTTATGTTCTAAGCCTTGTAACGTCGAAGAAAAATAAAAGAATGCTCAAAAAACGATGCCAATCTAAAGTAGACTTATGGGAAATGTGAACTAGTAACTATTTTGGGTGGTATAACCGTCTGTTTTACAAGCAGATGCATTTAAATTCTGAAAAATGCTATTTTTTCAAAATTTTCTCTAAATTTTGCAATTATTCACCAATAAACACTGAATATATCGACCAAATTTTACCACGAACATGAAGCCCAATGTGTCACGAGAAAACAATCTCAGAAACGCTTGGATAGGTTTAATCATTCCGACGTTATTACCACATAAAGTGAAATCTGTCAGATTTGAAAAATGGGCTCTGAGCCTTAAGACCAAAACAAGCCTGCGTCCTTAAGGGGTTAAAAAACAGACATAATACTGCTATATAGTTCCTACATAATACTGCTATTTAATTCCCAAATAATATCAACATACATGCTGAGATGTTTTTTTTTGCTCTTGGGGTTCCTGTCTTCGGGGACTCCCTAGTAATTGGGGACCCTGGGAAATTGTCCATTTTGCGGCACCTAAAACTGGCCCTGCATTTAATGAGGCAAATGAAAAAGAATCTTTTTGAGCACCACATGATCCTGTACTTTGGACACCAAATTAAAAGAATTTTACTACAGCATGAACCTGTCAGTGTGAGCATATTTATTGTAATGTTTTTAATAAGCTTATATTTGTGTTCAGTGTTCTGCCATAAGAAGACACTATTAATCCAGTTGCAACTAAGGAATTGTCAAAAAATAAAGCAATTTTCCATGAAACCAAATACAAAATGCAATTTTATTTGATGTTCTTCAAGAGTTATGATCACACTGTGTCTTTGGTTTTGAAGTGCTATAGTATTGAATGTGGCTCTTGCTATATCATTTGATACATAATATACCACTTACCATAATGTGGAATAATGGCCCATGCCATGGCTGAAGCATATATTCCTCCAATCATCCAAAACATACACAACCAACTGAGATGTTCTCCTCGTTTTTCTCTTGCAAGGACTTCGGAAAAGTAGGAAAATGCAGTTGGAAGGGCCCCACCAATCCTGTAAATATGTTGAAAAAAGTCAGTTTTGGTTGGGCTTGATGAACACTTTATATTTGATTAAACAATCTCCTACAACCCCTTTAAAGGGGGGATGGGACTAAACTACAATACCACAGAAAGCCCATAGTCAAGAGTGGTGCTGTTTCCGAGGGAAAAAACAACTACAACCTTTTACCACTCTGGTACAACCCTTTTAACCCCTTAAGGACACGGACAATTTTGGCCTTGAGGACAGAGCAATTTTTTTTACATTTCCCTCTTTGCATCCCGACGCTCATAACGCTTTTATTTTTTTCTACGACGTAGTTGTATGAGACTTTGTTTTTTGCAGGACGAGTTGTAATTTATGGACGTACCATTTTTTGGTACAAATACATTATCGTTTAATTTCTATACATTTTTAATTAGATTAAAATGCAGAAAAAATGCAGTTGCGCAGCAGTTTTAATATTTTTTTTTTTACACCATACACCGATCATCATAAATAATGTTATACATTTGTTGTACAGTTTGTTACGGTCGTGGCGAAACCAAATATGTCTATATTATTTCATGTTTTGGGACTTATATTTTAAAAAGTTTATTTATTATAAGAAATGTGTGTTTCTGTGTATTTTATTTACTTTTTATTTATTTACCATTATTTTTTTTTTACATTCATTTAACTTTTTTTTTTAATCCCATAAAGGGATTTATCATTTTGATTTTGATTTTGTAACTGCAATGTACTGGCATAGATCTATAAGCTAGTACATTAGCCTGTGTACTGATTGTACACAGGCAGTTGTTAGGGCATACCTCAGTATGCCCTAACAACAGGAAATATGTTCAGACAGCCCTGGGGTCCTTCACTGGACCCTGGGCTGTCTGGCAATACGAGTTGTGGGCTTTGATCGTGTCACAGTTATTTTCTGTGACGCGATCAATGTGTAGTCCCCCCTCTTTGAACGCCGCGATCAGCTGTCATCGCGGCGTTCAAAGGGTTAACAGCGGAGAGAAGATGTTTCTCTTCTCTCCCCTGTCAGAGCGGGGCCGTGGCTGTGTATTACAGCCGTTGCCCCGCTCTCGATCGCACACACAGAGACGGCACAGACTGCTGTCACACAGGACGAGTATTCTCTTCCTAATGCGCGAAGTGCTCGCCGCTCAGGACGAGTATTCTCGTCCTGTGTCGGCAACCAGTTAATACCATAGATTTAATTTTACTTTCTTTAATTAGATGTAAGATTGTAGGTGAGAAATAATATGTTTGTTCTTTTCCTAAAATGTCGCTACTTATTTATTTATTTATTTATTTATTTTTCCAGGGGCTGCCATATTGGAGACACACACTTCCTTCCTTGTAATGTCTTAATAGACAGTACATGAGGATGTGTGTGCTTTATGGCGGCTGCAATGAATGTGAAAGATATATGTCATAGACTATTAGTCTCCAAGGAGTAATGGAATACAGCTCCCTCCCTCTGAGAGTTACAGGAGAGGTGAATACAGTGCCTTATCTGTGTATATAGTGTTGGTAACCCGGTTTATCTAGGCCTCCTGTTGTACAATAGTGTGATCATTAACTTGCCCACCCTCTAATGAAAATTAGATAACTCTACTTGTCTATTCCAGTCTATACAGCAAAGCAGACCAGTGAACTACAGAAAACCAGAAAATAAGTAATTATTGTGACTGTTCTTAGTGGCCAGCGTGAAAACTGGAATATTTAAAAAAAAAAAAATTTATGTGGATAGTAATAATAAAAAAAGGAAACCAGCATCAAAACATTTTAAAAGCATGTTTATAATAAATTTTATTTTTTATTATACATTCCCTTTAATTTACTTAGAGGCCACAGTCACAAGGTAGATATAGATCACTCCTTGTGGTAGCAACAGGCAGTCGAGAGTTTTACAAGTATGTGTAGGGGGTAAGTGGGAATGATGCGCTGTACTAAAGAAAAAGCATTATAGCCTAATTAAGTGTAATAGTAAATGCAGCATAATATTTATGCTATTAGTAACATATACTGAATATTCTAACACTATAAATAATAGTATTATAAAATTCACATACATTGCTTTTAAACATATAATAAGCTTAAACCATATGAAAAATAATTCAGGTGTTTGTAGATTAATATTGACGTAGAATTTTGTGTTATTTATTACATGTCCAAATTCCCATTATCTAAAACATGAAAAATTGGTATTTGCGAGGCTGACAAACACAATAAAGTAGATCTCCACATCATAAATCACAGTGAAGAGCCAATATTACGTGACAGCTATTATTGTAATTAATTATTTTGGAAGCAAATTTGTCTGTGAGCTATAAGAGCCATGAAGTTTTCTGTTTTTTTTTTAACAAACTAGATCATATTGATCATTTGTCAAGTATTTTAACCACAATCCTCTGCTGTAGTTATAATGTCAAATATGTCTAGTGTTGTTTAAAGGGAACCTGTCACCAGCATTTTAGCTATAAAGCCAGCAATACCTGGTGAAAGTGGGTGAAAAATCATTGTCATCTAAGCTATAAATATGTTCTAAAAAAGCTCTGTAACTTTAGTATTCCGTTTTTCAGTGGTCCCACACCATATGCAAATGAGCAGAAAAGAGTCAAATCTTCATCTGAAAAGAGTCAGATTTTCATCCTCCAGCGTCTCAGAGTGGACTCCACCTCCTTCTTTTTGTTTGACAGCTCCTTAGCCAGTCAGGGCCAGACAGGTGGCAACGGTGGGCGGGGTTAAGAAGCTGCATCCCAGAGGGAAAAATAATTACCATAAAAGGCGGGAAGAGTTTAACCCCTTAGTGACTAAACCTGTTTTGGCCTTCAGGACCAGCCCCATTTTTGCCAATCTGACATGTGTCACTTTATGTGGTAATAACTCCAGAATGCTTTTACCTATCCAAGCGATTCTGGGATTGTTTTCTCGTGACATGTTGTACTTTATGATACTGAAAAAATGTTGTCATTAAATTCAATATTTATTTGTAAGAAACGCCAAGATTTAGAGAAAATTAGCAAAAATTAGCATTTTTCTAAATTTTAATGTATTTACTTGTAAAACAGATAGTAATACCACACAAAATACATACTAGTTTATATTTCCCATATGTCTACTTTATGTTTGCGTCGTTTTTTGAACATTCTTTTATTTTTCTAGGACGTTACAAGGCTTAGAACTTTAGCAGCAATTTCTCATATTTTCAAGAAAATTTCAAAAGGCTATTTTTTCAGGGACCAGTTCAGTTCTGAAATGGCTTTGAGGGCCTTATATATTAGAAAGTCACCATAAATCACCCTATTTTGAAAACTGCACCCATCAAAGTATTCAAAACAGCATTCACAAAGTATTTTAGCCCTTTAGGCGTTTCACAGGAATTAAAGCAAAGTAGAGGTGAAATTTACAAATTTCATTTTTTTTCTTCAAAAATTCATTTGTAATAAATTTTTTCTGTACCACAGAAGGTTTTACCCAAGAAATGCAACTCAAGATTTATTGCCCAGATTCTGCAGTTTTTAGAAATACCCCACATGTGGCCCTAGCGCGGTCATGGACTGAAACACAGGCCTCCGAAGCAAAGGAGCACCTAGTGGATTTTGGGCCTCTATTTTATTAGAATATATTTTAGGTACCATGTCAGGTGTGAGGAGGCCTTGTGCTGCCAAAACAGTGGAAACACCCCAAAAGTGACCCCATTTTGGAAACTATACCCCTCAAGGAATTTATCTATGGGTATAGTTAGCATTTTGAACCCACAGTTTTTTTGCTAAATTTATTTGAATTAGTATGTGAAGGTGAAAATCTACTTTTTTTGTGAAAAAATTAGGAAATTTTAAATTTTTACAAGGAATAAAGTAGAAAAAACACCCCAACATATGTAAAGCAATGTCTTCCGATTATAGCAATACCCCATATGTGGTAATAAATTGCTGTTTGGACCCACAGCAGGCCTCAGAAGAGAAGGAGCACCATTTGGATTTTGGATTTCTGATTTTGCTGGAATAGTTTTCAGTGCCGTGTCGCGTTTGCAATGCACTGGAGGGAAGAAAACCGTGGAAACCCCCCAAAAGTGACCCCATTTTGGAAACGATACCCCTCAAGGAATTTATCTATGGGTATAGTTAGCATTTTGAACCCACAGTTTTTTTGCTAAATTTATTTGAATTAGTATGTGAAGATGAAAATCTACTTTTTTTCTGAAAAAAGGTAGCCATTTTTAATTTTTACAAGGAATAAAGTAGAAAAAGCGCCCCAACATTTGTAAAACAATTTCTCCTGATTACGTAAATACCCCATATGTGGTAATAAACTACTGTTTGGACCCACACCGGGGCTTAGAAGGGAAGGAGCGCTATTTGGCTTTTGGAGCTCAAATTTAGCTGGAATGTTTTTGGGTGTCATGTCGAATTTGCCCCTGAGAGACTGAAACAGTGGAAGCCCCCCAAAAGTAACCCCATTTGGGAAACTACACCACTTAAGGAATCTATCTAGGGGTATAGTGAGCATTTAGGCCCCACACGTCTTTTGCAGAATTTATTAGAATTAGGCCGTGAAAATTAATATCAACATTATTTCCACTAAAATGTTGAATTTTTTCAATTTCACAAAGGATAAACGAGAAAATGCACCCCAACGTTTGTAAAGCAATTTCTCCCGAGTACGGCAATACCCCACATGTGGTCATAAATGTTTTTTCATTAGAAAGTAATTAACCCTTTACGAACTGATTCATGTTTTGCTTTTTCGTTTTTCCTCTCCGCTTTCCAAGAGCCACTACTTTTTTATTTTTCTGTCAATAGAGCGGTGTGGGGGCTTATTTTTTGCGGGACGAGTTGTCGTTTTTATTGGTACCATTTTTTGGTACGATGCCATATCGGTGGACATAAACGGCTGTTTGGGCACGCTGTAGGGCTCAGAAGGGAGGGACGCCATTTGGCTTTTGGAGCACATATTTTGCTTGGTAGTAGCTCTGGCGTTTTGCTGGTATTTCAGTTTATAATGTTGGGGCACATGTAGGCTGGGCAGAGTACATCAGGGGCATAATAAGAGGGTATAATAATGGGGTAAATAAATAATAATCCACAGATATGTGGCCGGTGTCGCACTGATAAATGGTGCCCGATCTTATCCACTTTTGGAACACTCTGCACATTTTGCATCGCCATAATCTGGGAGCCGGAACTTTTTTTATTTTTTCACCACCGGAGCCGTGTGAGGGCTTATTTGTTGCGGGAAAATCTGTAATTTTCATTGGTACCATTTTGGGGTACATGCGATTTTGTTGATCACTTTTTATTCAATTTTTCGGCAAGCAAGGTGACCAAAAACCATCAATTCTGACAATGATTTTTATTTATTTTTGACAGCGTTTACCCTGGGCTATAAATGACTATTATACTTTATTCTGCGGGTCGGTACGATTACGGCGATACCATTTGTATATACGTTTTTTTATGTTTTGCAGCGTTTGCGCAATAAAATAACTTATTTAGAAAATAATGTCTTTTCTGTGTCACCATATTCTGAGAGCCATAACTTTTTTATTTTTCAGTCAAAAAAGCTGTGTAAGGGCTTGTTTTTTGCGGGACGGGTTGTAGTTTGTATCGGTACAATTTTGGCGTACATGCGACTTTTTGATCACTTTTTATTACATATTTTGTGAGGGGTGGTGACCAAAAAATAGTGATTCTGGCATTGTTTTTCGTTTATTTTTTTTGCGGCGTTCATTGTGCGGGAAAAATAATATTATAGTTTTATAGTTGGGGTCGTTACGAACGCGGTGATACCAAATATGTGTACTTTTTTTTTACGTGCTCATTTTTTTTCCTATAATGAAAGACTTATTATAGGAAAAAAAGCAGTTCTTGTTTATATCACTTCTAACTTTTATTTTTACACTTTTTTTAAAACATTTTTATTCTTTTTTTTACTTTTTTCACTTGTCCCACTAGGGGACACTTAGACTTGCAGCTCTGATCGCTGCTGGAATACATTACACTACACACGTAGTGTAATGCATTTCAACTGTCATTGTGACGTGACAGTCACACTGACAGGAAGCCTACGACGTCCACCCTCGGGGTGGTCCTCATAGGCTTCTGTACATGGCAACCCGGAAGCCATTGTCTGGCGTCCGGTTGCCATGGGTACCATCGCCAGCCTCCGTGATTTCACATGGGGGCTGCCGATCGGCACTAAAGACCTTAATTGTGGCGTTCAAAATCGAGCGCCGCAATTAAGGGGTTAACTGCCGATATTAGCGGCGACAGGCCGCTGATCGGCAACGGGGAGAGCAGGGCTGACACCCTGCACAGTTAACCGCCGCTGCGGTGTAGCGCCGCGCGGCGGTTAACTGTCAAAGCAATGACGTAACTGTACGTCAAGGTGCGCGAACTTACTGCTCACCATGACGTACAGTTACGTCATGGTGCGTTAAGGGGTTAAACGACGATATTTACAGACAGAGGAGGACTTCAGGAAAGAAGAGAACAGGAATGAACTCTGGACCGCTGCGGGCATTGAGGGGTCAGGCGAGTTTAACAGGTAAGATGTTGATGACAGGATCCCTTTAAGCCCAGCAATGATCACTCAAAAATGTGATAAAAACATGAATCAAGTTATCAAAGAAGCAGATCATGTATACAAAGCCACCACGTGGTTGAGAGTGCAATCGCCCGGGGTGCCAATTTCTTGGATAGGAGGGACACAGCAAACACCTCGGCTGCTTGCCTGTATCCAACGCTGAAGGAAGCAATACATTTAAAAGCTGGGACACAGGGAAGCAACACACCAGGATCATATTTTAAGCATATTCCCCCGAACCGTTGGCCAGCATTAGAACAAACTTTATTTCTTTAACTCACTGCTGCCTGAGACAGTGCGGTTTTTGGCATCATAGGTAGTGCATACCCTGACACCGCCTCCTCCCTTGTCTCGTCTTTTTTTTTTACCACTAATCCCTACCCTGCCCATGTATCTGCCCGGTTAGCGAAATGCCAAAAGGACCTCTGTCCTTTCATTTTCTGGATGCCTGAAGTCCCAGAGGATGGCGCCCCTCCGATCATAATGTTATCGCATACCCTAACTATTGTGTTATGGCATACCCTATTTACCATAACATTAAAGGGGTTTCCAAACATACACCTTTTTTTTTAAACTCAAATATCCATGCAGATATGCTATCTTCACACTTAATATGCCCTCATCCACCTCCTAAGTGCATTCCATTTCAAGATTGGCACCCACGCTGCTCCGCTACATTTTAGCTTGCCGAGGCCAAAATGGGTGGTCCAGCACTGCACAACCCGTAACCGCCCACTTTCCTATCGAAGGCTATATTTCCCAGACGCAGTTTTTGAGCTGAGCTGCGTTCAAGTATTAAGCGATGTGCGGCTCATGTGCAGGCTATTTCACATCGCATACAGTAGATACTGCGCATGCTCGCCCTGTGCTTTAAGAACATACAACAGCACATGTGCGGTTCAGTAGTGCTTCTATAAGGTTTTAGAAACCGCTATGGGAAATGAAAAGGAGGAAATGTGCATACCCATCCTGTCATGGAGCTTGAGTAATGGGCTGTAACTAGGCCAGCAGAGGGCAGTGTGAACCAACCTTGTTACCAAGGAATTTGACTTGGAGCTACTCTGGGGAGTGGGAATTTAAGGGAAGCCCTGATCTTCTCCCTTTAACCCCTAAACAGGGATGTGGATTTTGCTGCAGGGGAACCCCTGGTCGCTTCCTCCAGAGAAGTCTTCCTTCGGCTGACGTAATGGGTGCAGAATGATTCAGATAGAGGTAGGTCAGGGCAGGCTATGGAGGTAAGTAACGGTTAACCATGCTAATGGTCAGGGCAGACGGTAAGGATTTGTCGCGGTAATCATAGTTAATGCTCAGCAAAGACAGCAGGCACGGATAGTCCAAAAACAGGCAATGGTTGGTACACAGGAATTCAAACACTAGACCGTAGGAATGACTTGGAACACAAAGGAACTCAAGAGAACCAAATTGCTGTAGCAAAACATGAGGGAAGAGGAGATCCTTCATATCCAGGGTGTCTGGAAGGGAAAATTACTTTGGTGCGCACTGGCCCTTCAAGAATACCAGGGTAACGCGCGCATGGTAGGACCCAGTGGAGAGCATCGGCGGCTAGACCACTGGCCAGACGCTGTAGAAGAAGCAGGAGAGCATCGGTAAGTAAATGGCAGGGAGTGGGGCATGCTACACATTCTGGATATAAATGGACTACAGGATGAAGTATTTAGTGGCAACCAGGCTCAAACAATGTTAGAAAAAGGTGGTTTTCATTGTGTTTTTTCTTGTGACGTGTACACTTTAGCAGATTACTTTCAATGGCTGACATTACTATCATTATAGTATTTCATATGAAATAGGACTGTTGTGTTGGAAATACCCTTTTCAATTATGGGAATAAAAATACTTTTGATAAAACATATAGGATTGTTTACAGAATCCTCAGAATTTTATTTATACCTATAGTGCCACCGTTATGAGACTGGGGTTCTTCAAACAAGGATATCTATAAGATGATGATAAAGGGTTAAGCTGGAGTACAGCCATAACGATGGGCGGGAAGCTGCGAACTCACATAGGCTTTCCTCAGAATGCGCCACCCAACTGTCCAATTAAGTAGGATGGTGGAAGTAGGTGAAAGACTCCCAAAACAATGGCTCATGATAATGGCACTTCAGGAACACAGAATAATTTTGAATTTACAAGAAAATATCAGCAAATGTTGCAAATGTGACAAATACCGTATTTTTCGGACTATAAGACGCACCTGACCATAAGACGCACCCATGTTTTAGACAACAGAAAATAGGAAAAAAAATATTTGTTAAAAAATTATTTATTCTGTTTCACCACATTCTGAGAGCCAAAACTTTTTTAATATTTTTTTTTATCGATTGAGCAGTGTGAGGGCTTATTTTGTTGCGGGATGAAATAATTTTATTTTTTACATTGTGCTTGGGGAAAAATGGAAAAGGGTTTTTGTTTTTACACTCCTAAAAATGTATCTAATATCTTATTTGTTTTTTTACACATTTTATTAGTTCCCCTAGGGGACTTGAACCAGCGGCCACTTGGTTACATGTGGAGTTACTGAAACAGCGTAACTACGCGGTTTCCCTAACTCCCATAGTAGTGAATGGCAGTTACGGAAGCAGCGTAGCATGCGACCTACGCTGTTTCCGTAACTACTGTTCAGTTCTATGGGAGTTAGGACATGTTCACACGTGGCGAAATTGCTGTGGAATTCCGCTTCGGACAGTGGCCGTTCTCCAGTGGCCGTTTTTTACATTTGTTTCAATACATTTTTAGGCAAGTTAGTTCAGAAAACTCTGCTGCGGACCATAGGCTGCGGTGCGGAATTTTCCCTCCTCAGCATGCACTGACTGTTGCGGAGAAGAAGCGGAATTTCACTGCGGATTTCAGCCTTTGCAATGCAAAAACTGAAATCTGTGGCAAGTCCGCTGTGTTTTCTGAAACGTCTGAATTACCTGTCAAAAATGCAAATGTTGGTGCAGATTCGTTGCGTAATTGCCCCAAATCTGCACCAACATTTGCAGAGAAAAAACTCTGCCATGTGTGAACATGCCATTAGGGAAACAGCATAGCTCCGCGAGTTACGCTGTTTCAGTAACTCCACATGTAATCAAGTGGCCAGGAGAGCATAGAAAGCTAGAACGGGGTTTAGGGGGCCCCATTCTAGAGATAGGTGCGGGTCCTAGAGGTGGGACCCGCATCTACCTGACATTTATGACATATCCTGTGGATGTCATAAATGTCCTTAATAGAAAAACCCCTATAAATGCCACGGTCGCTATTGACCACGGCATTTAACTAGTTAAAGGGGTTTGCCATAAAACACATGTATCCCCTATCCACAGAATAGGGGCCACAGGTGAGATCGCAAGGGGTCCGACCACTGGGACCCCCAGTAATAAGGAGAACAGGGGAGTGAAAGTCACCCAGAGTGCTACATGGGAAGCTTGGACTTCCGGGTTCTGTGTCCGGCTTATCTGTTCCGCAGCTCCATAGAGATCAATGGAGAGCTGCTCACGCATGCGCAGAAGAATCCCATTGATCTCTATGAAGCTGCCGGACACAGAGCGCGGAAGTCACAGCTTCTCATGCAGCGCTCTCGGTAACTTTCGGTTCCCTTTCTCCTTATCGATCACACATGTATCCCCATCCTGTGGATAGGGGAAACATGTGTTTTATGGTACAAGCCCTTTAAACTGCCAGGAACAGCGAAATTGCTGTTCCTGGCCGTTATAGCAGCGTGTCAGAAGCTGACACCTGCAGTGTATGGAGCGGGCTCAGGGCGTGAGCCCACTCCATACATCACCCCCCTCCAGCTCCATGATGTGCCGGCACATCATGGATCGGGAAGGGGTGGTTAAGTAATGAAGCGGTCATGGCGCTCGGCAATGCCGGGTCCCTTGACTGCGGACTATAAGACGCAGGGACTTTTTAGCAAGATTTATTCTTGCTAAAAACGGCGTCTTATAGTCCGAAAAATACGTAATGTAAATGTAATATTAGAGCTTTGCTGTTCAAATGAGTGGAGATAGAGGGTGTTCGGGACGTTCCATAATGCATTGCATGGACTGATTATAAAGTCACATCACATGAATATTACTACTTATGAACAAAATGGCCCTAGGAACCAAAGCATAGCAAATAAATTAATTTTCAAAACATATATTCAACGATCTATACTTGCCAATTCCATATTCTGGCTCCTTTTAAAAAATGGTATTACATGTATTTCAATAATCATAAATAAACCTAATTAAAAAATAAATAAATGAACCTTGTAAAACCACTTGTGTTCCTGTGTCTAGTATATAAGACGGAATACTTGTCACATGCCCAAACAATGGAAGTAGAGTGCTTCCTGTGTATGGCAGTGTGGGCATGTCATAATAAAAGGGGCCCCCCACACTAAACATTACTGTGATAATAGGCTCACTTATGACTTTGTCAATATTGTCTAGATATGGATGGGTTTTTGTCCTTTGATGTAAACAGAATTTTTTTCATTCACCGACAACAAACCAAGATCTTAACAATGGTAAGGAATTAAAACACAAAGTATATTTGAAAGTTGCAGAAAGTTGCAAAGCTTCATTTGCAAAAAACCAGAACACCCCATTTAGGCCAGGATCACACACACAGTTTTGCTGCAGGTTTTGTAGCAGTTTTTGTCCCAGTTTTTTCTAGCTAAACACAGGAGTGGACACAAAAGAAAGCAGATGCATCAGTCTTTTCTTTATACCCTTCCTTCCTTTTGGATGCACTTCTAAATTTGGTTATAAAAAAAATTGAGCCAAAAACTGCACCAAAAACTGCATCAAAACTGTGTGTGATCCCGGCCTTAAGGGAAAGTTTGCATTCCTAGCTCCAAGGACATTCACAAGTGTTTCTATGTGTAGGGAGGAGTGCTTTTTGCTTGTGTTTACATCTAAGTAGCCATATCAGAATACGTATTAGTGCTTATTCAGACGAACGTAAAATACGTCCGTGCAACGCGCGTGATTTTCACGCGACTCGCACGGACCTATGTTAGTCAATGGGGCCCATCAGACAGTCCGTGATTTTCATGCAGCGTGTGTCCGCTACATAAAACTCACGACATGTCCTATATTTATGCGTTTTTTCACATCACGCACCCACTGAAGTCAATGAGTGCGTGAAAATCACGCGCAGCACACGGAAGCACTTCTGTGGGACGCGCGTGATTCGCGCAACAGCAGTAAAAACTATGAATGAAAACAGAAAAGTACCACATGCTTTTCTGTTTACAAACAGTGTCATAATGATGGCGGCCGCGCGAAAATCACACAGCCACACATCATACGCTGCTGACACACGGAGCGGTTATGTACCTCTTGCGTGTGCAATACGCTGCATTTTTTGCGCGCGCAAAACGCACACGCTCGTGTGAATCCGGCCTTAGGGTATGTTCACACACAGTGACCAAAAATGTCTGAAAATACAGAGCTGTTTTCAGGCGAAAACAGCTCCTGATTTTCAGATGTTTTTGTAGCAACTCGCGTTTTTCGTGGCGTATTTTACGGCCGTTATTGGAGCTGTTTTTCAATAGAGTCTTGCCTTTAGTCACTGGGCCACCTGGATAGAAGTTTGCACAGATCATTCCCTGCTTTCTTCTACCACCCGCCCTCTGCATCCCTATTCTTACATCTGTCAAAATTAATTATATTAGGATAGGATCACACACATAGTTTTGATGCAGTTTTTGATGCAGATTTTGGCTCCGTCTTGTAATCCTAAGCTAGAAGTGGATCTAGACGGAAGGAAAGGTATAAATAAAAGACTGATGAATCTCTTTTCTTTGGTGTCCACTTCTGAGTTTGGCTCAAAAACGGAGCCAAAAACTGCCTCAAAATATGTATAAGGGTATGTTCACATGGAGTGTTTTCAGCCGTTTTTCAGGCCATAAACGTCCCGAAAAATGGCCCCAGATCGATGTCGATTGACAGTAATTTTGTATGTCTTCCATTTTCTTACTATTGCACCAACAGTTGTCTCCTTCTCACCGAGCGTCTTACTTATGGTTTTGTAGCCGGTCTATGATCTTGTCCCTGACATCCTTAGAAAGCTCTTTGGTCTTGCCCATGTTGTAGAGGTTAGAGTCAGACTGATTAATTGAGTCTGTGGACAGGAGTCTTTTATATAGGTGACCATGTCTTTAATGCAGGCACCAAGTTGATTTGGAGCGTATAACTGGTCTGGAGGAGGCTGAACTCTTAGGCTGGGTTCACACGAGCACATTAACGTCCGTAATGGACGGACGTATTTCAGCCGGAAGTCCCGGACCGAACTCAGTGCAGGGAGCCGGGCTCCTAGCATCATAGTTATGTACGATGCTAGGAGTCCCTGCCTCTCTGCAGGACAACTGTCCCGTACTGTAATCATGTTTTCAGTACGGGACAGTAGTTCCACGGAGAGGCAGGGACTCCTAGCGTCGTACATAACTACGATGCTAGGAGCCCGGCTCCCTCCATTACGGACGTTAATGTGGTCGTGTGAACCCAGCCTTAATGGTTGTAGGGGATCAAATACTTATTTCTCTGTGCACAATGCAAATAAATATATATAATTTTGACAATGTGATTTTCTTTTTTTTTTTTTTCTATATAATCTATCTCTCACTGGTAAAATTAACCTAGCCTAAAAATTCTAGACTGTTCATGTCTTTGACAGTGGGCAAACGTACAAAATCAGCAAGGGATCAAATACTTATTTCCTTCACTGTATTCTCTTGGCCGCAATCCAACATTAACAGACTTACCACTGCCCTAACTGAAAGTCCGAATAATATACATGGTGGCTTTTGTATTGATGCTCAAGCAGCTAGGAGAATTAATACTAAGAAGGTAGTAGTAGTAGTAGTAGTAGTAGTAGCAGTAGCAGTAGCAGTAGCAGTAGCAGTAGCAGTAGTAGTAGTAGTAGTAGTAGCAGTAGCAGTAGCAGTAGCAGTAGCAGTAGTAGTAGTAGTAGTAGTAGTCAGGGGCGTAACTAGGAAAGACTGGGCCCCATAGCAAACTTTTGACTGGGGCCCCCCCTCCCCTGGGTGTCACACAACCCCCACCCCTTGTAGATAGCGCCACACACAGCCCCCCTGTAGATAGCGCCATACAGCCCCCCCTGTAGATAACGCCATACAGCCCCCTTTGTAGATATCTACAAAGGGGGCTGTATAGCGCTATCTACAGAGGGGGCTGTATGGCGCTATCTACAGGGGGGACTGTGTGGTGTTATCTACAGGGGGGACTGTATGGCGTTATCTACAGGGGGGACTGTATGGCGTTCTCTACAGTGGGGACTGTATGGCGCTATCTACAGAGGGGGCTGTATGGCGTTATCTATAGAGGGGGCTGTATGGCGTTATCTACAGGGGGGCTAAATGGCGTTATCTACAGGGGGACTGTATGGCGTTATCTACAGGGGGGACTGTATGGCGTTATCTACAGGGGGACTGTATGGCGTTATCTACAGGGGGGACTGTATGGCGTTATCTACAGAGGGGGCTGTATGGCGTTATCTACAGGGGGGCTGTATGGCGTTATCTACAGAGGGGGCTGTATGGCGCTATCTACAGGGGGGGCTGTATGGCGCTATCTACAGAGGGGGCTGTATGGCGTTATCTACAGAGGGGGCTGTATGGCGCTATCTACAGGGGGGCTGTATAGCGCTATCCACAGAGGGGCTGTATGGCGTTATCTACAGAGGGGATGTATGGCGCTATCTACAGAGGGGGCTGTATGGCGTTATCTACAGAGGGGGCTGTATGGCGTTATCTACAGAGGGGATGTATGGCGCTATCTACAGAGGGGGCTGTATGGCGTTCCCTACAGGGGGGGGGGCTGTATCGCGTTATCTACAGGGGGAATCAATGAAAAACAGCTCCAAAAACGTCTCAAGAAGTGACATGCACTTCTTTTTCGTGGGCGTCTTTTACGCGCCGTATTTTGACAGTGATGCGTAAAATGACACCTCGTGGGAACAGAACACCGTAAAACCCATTGCAAGCAATGGGCAGATGTTTGTAGGTGTATTAGGGGCGTTTTTTCAGGCGTAATTCGAGGTGTAAAACGCCCGAAATACGTCTGAAAACACTGAATGTGAACATACCCTTAGGCAGTTTACACGAGCGTGTGCCTTTTGCGCACGCAAAAAAACGCGCCGTTTTGCGTGCGAAAAGGCACTTAACAGCTCCGTGTGTCATCCCCGTATGATGCGCGGCTGCGTGATTTTCAAGGGAAAACAGCTCCGTTTTTAATGGCCGTTTTTGGAGCTGTTTTTCTATAGTCTATTAAAAACGGCTCCAAAAACGGCTGAAGAAGTGACATGCACTTCTTTTTCGCGGCCGTTTTTTTACGCGCCCGCGTAAAAAATGCCCTGTCGGAAGAGAACAACGTTTTTCCCATTGAAATCAATGGGCAGATGTTTGGAGGCGTTCTGCTTCAGATTTTTCGGCCATTTTTCGGGACGTTTATGGCCTGAAAAACGGCTGAAAACACTCCATGTGAACATACCCTTATACATATTTTGAGGCAGTTTTTGGCTCCGTTTTTTGAGCCAAACTCAGAAGTGGACACCAAAGAAAAGAGATTCATCAGTCTTTTATTTATACCTTTCCTTCCGTCTAGATCCACTTCTAGCTTAGGATCAAAAGACGGAGCCAAAATCTGCATCAAAAACTGCATCAAAACTATGTGTGTGATCCTGTCCTAATATAATTAATTTTGACAGATGTAAGAATAGGGATGCAGAGGGAGGGTGGTAGAAGAAAGCAGGGAATGATCTGTGCAAACTTCTATCCAGGTGGCCCAGTGACTAAAGGCAAGTCTCTATTGCCTGCTATAATGGCTGGCTATGGTTGCAATATCCAGTTCCAGTTCACTGTAAGAAAAACAACCCTGAAGCACAAACTGCTGCTAAAAAACAACACTGTGCAGAAGACCAGAACTTTCATAAGCAGAAGTATGTTTTTATCACTTGGGCAGAGAGGTGCTCAAACAAACAGACAGACTATAAAAAAATATATATATTAAAGTACTATTTGATGTATGTATAGGTTCAGTGACCCATGAATAATTCAGTGAGGGTTATTTATTAGCTTTAATAAAATGTGTGAATCGTTCAACAGTAGCCACCGATCAGCTATTTATATTGACTAGATAACAATGTCTAACTTGTACTGCACAGATAAGATGTTATTTCCTTTTCTATGCGGTGTAGAGTAATGATAGCATTCAGCCTAATAACAAAAACAGCATGCCATGGTCTAAAAATAAGCACATTATTGAATCATGTAGAAACATTACGCACTATGTAGAATTATTGTCATTTCTGTCTTACTAAACTGTCACATACTTCAAACCCACAAATCACAATCAATGACTCCATTTAATTAAAACCACATATGATCAATATGCTTCCTACGAAAGTGAGTTATCAGTATATTTATTATTGAGCAATCGCCATTCTATGGGAATTTATTGGCCTTATGGTCATTTACAGTGGTACACTTACTGAATATATTCTCTTAGCCGCAATCCAACATTAACAGACTTACCACTGCCCTAACTGAAAGTCTGAATAATATACATGGTGGCTTTTGTATTGATGCGCAAGCAGCTAGGAGAATTAATACTAAGAAGGTGGTGGTGGTGGTGGTGGTTTGTAGTAGTAGTTATGAAAAGTTCGGCTGGTTCGCCGAATTTCATGAAAAAGTTTGATTCGGACCAAACTAGTTCTGACCGAACCTGTAATACAAGAAAGCCCCTAAAAATCGTGTATAACACTGTTTAAAAGCCCTAGAAGCTCTGTATAACACTCTTAGGTCACCCATGAGTGTATCCAAGTACTTTTGAGCTGTCTTTAAGGCAAAGTTAGTGTCAAAGTTACGCCAACATGTATGGCTATAGGAAAACGGATGGGACACGGTGATAACTAACAGAAACCACTGCACTTGTGCATGTTGTATGCTTAATGCATTGTTAAAAAAGGTACACAAATTAACCATTTTTGGCGGCAGATCCCTGCCAGGGTTCATACATATAAGGTGGTAAAAGAAGAAGTAATGGCTTTTGACAAGCCCTCCAAAAATTTACCCTTTTTATTGGCAGATGCCTGCCGGGGTTCATCCATACATGGATGTAAAAGCAACAAGCAATGGCTTTTGACAAGCCCTCCAAAAATTTACCCTTTTTATTGGCAGATGCCTGCCGGGGTTCATCCACACATGGATATAATGTAAAAGCAACAAGCAATGACTTTTGACAAGCCCTCCAAAAATTTACCCTTTTTATTGGCAGATGCCTGCCGGTGTTCATCCATACATGGATGTAATGTAAAAGCAACAAGCAATGGCTTTTGACAAGCCCTCCAAAAATGTACCCTTTTTATTGGCAGATGCCTGCCGGGGTTCATCCATACATGGATTGGATGTAATGTAAAAGCAACAAGCAATGGCTTTTGACAAGCCCTCCAAAAATTTACCCTTTTTATTGGCAGATGCCTGCCGGGGTTCATCCATACATGGATTGGATGTAATGTAAAAGCAACAAGCAATGGCTTTTGACAAGCCCTCCAAAAATGTACCCTTTTTATTGGCAGATGCCTGCCGGGGTTCATCCATACATGGATGTAAAAGCAACAAGCAATGGCTTTTCACAAGCCCTCCAGGCCTGCTTGTAGCAGACGGCAGTGGAGGTGTATTGGTGGTAGTAGAGGTAGCCAACAGATAGCAAGGGTGGTAGTAGTAGTAGCAGCACATTAAAAGAGACTGGACAGTCACAGGACAAAGCCCTGTGGTGGGGCAGGCCTCAGGCCTGCTTGTAGCAGACGGCAGTGGAGGTGTATTGGTGGTAGTAGAGGTAGCCAACGGACAGCAAGGGTGGTAGTAGTAGTAGTAGCAGCACATTAAAAAAAGAGACTGGACAGTCACAGGACAAAGCCCTGTGGTGGGGCAGGCCTGCTTGTAGCAGACGGCAGTGGAGGTGTATTGGTGGTAGTAGAGGTAGCCAACAGACAGCAAGGGTGGTAGTAGTAGTAGCAGCACATTAAAAGAGACTGGACAGTCACAGGACAAAGCCCTGTGGTGGGGCAAGCCTCAGGCCTGCTTGTAGCAGATGGCAGTGGAGGTGTATTGGTGGTAGTAGAGGTAGGCAACGGACAGCAAGGGTGGTAGTAGTAGTAGCAGCACATTAAAAGACACTGGATAGTCACAGGACAAAGCCCTGTGGTGGGGCAGGCCTGCTTGTAGCAGACGGCACTGGGGGTGTATTGGTGGTAGAAGTAGTAGCAGCACCAACAGCGGCACATTAAAAAAAGAGTGGACAGGACAGAATCCCGTAGTAGCAGGCGGCAGTAGCAGGCGGCAGCAGCAGCAATGTCAGATCTAATCAGTGGCATCAGGCACAGGGGTTTTAAAATCCTCACCGATCCACGCTTGATTCATTTTCAGAAACGTGAGATTTTCCAAGCTGTTGGCGGACAATCTTGTTCGCTTAGGGGTGACGAAGCACCCTGCCGCGCTGAATACCCTCTCTGACGCTACACTGGAGGGTGGACAAGACAGTACACCCATGGCAAACTGGGCCAGTTCTTGCCAATGATCCAATCTGCTGACCCAGAAGTCCATGGGGTCTGGGATCAGCATTTCTGACGGAGAAAGGGCACAGTCTAGGTACGAGTGAACCTGGTTGTTTAGGTGCTGCACCTGGTGATGGTGAACATCCCTTTGGTGACTACGATGTGTGTCAGGTCGGGGTATTGGATGTAAAAATGTTGTCATCATATTTTCCAAACTGAATTGGCTACTGCTGCTGCCGCTGCTGCCGCTGCTGCCGCCTATTGCAGAGGTAGCTCTGCCAGAGGCGGTGCAACGATGAGACAGTGGGGAGCGGAGAGTGGCCCCCCCGGTCAGACATGCTTGCAGCAGGTGTTTGCCGTTTGAAAGCCGTGACAAGCTGGCTGCATAGCTTCTCTCGATAATAAGCCAATTTTGCCTCCCTCTCGGAAGGCGCAAAAAACTCCCCCATTCTGGCTTTATACCGAGGGTCTAAAAGTGTGGCTATCCAGTACTCATCTCTTTGCTTCATGCTAACAATACGACAGTCAGCGCGCAAGTAACGAAGCATACAGCTCGCCATCCTGGCCAGCGTTTCAGAGGGCCCGATTGGTTCCATCTCCGCCCCATACTGCCATGGTTGTCCATCATCAAGGTCGTCGTCAGACTCGTCATCACCATCACTGTCATGTTATGCGGCTGCCTCGTCCCCTATCCCTTCCTGTGATTCCATCTCCAAATCCAGCTCCTCTTCAGGTCCTGTTTCCTCATCCTCATCCTCCTCCTCCTCCTCAACATCCATAGCCAGATGTGATCCTTCCTCCATCCTTTGCTCAATCATCGCTGTGAGCGTTTGCTCAATAATGAATATCAGCGGCATAACATCATTCATTCCGCTAGCGTCACGGCTCACAAATCGTGTGGCCTCCTCAAAGGGCCTCAAAACGCGACATACGTCTATAACCAGCTGCCAGTGCCTGAGCTCGAAATTACACTGGCTCCAAACGCTGCCCGTCTGCTGCATCAGGAAATCATTCACGGCTTTCCGCTGTTCGTACAGACGGTCCAACATGTGCAGGGTGGAATTCCAGCGTGTTGGAACGTCGCAAATCAGGCTGTGTTCTGGGAGATTGTTTTGATGCTGCAAGTCCAGGAGGGCGTGCTTAAATGCATACGAACGTCTAAAGCTAACGCAAACCCTCCTGGACATGGCCAGCACACCCTTCAAACCAACATATGACTTTAAGAAGCGTGTTATGACCAGATTGATCACATGTGCCAAGCAAGGAGCGTGTGTCAGGTGACCTAGACGCAGTGCAGCCACAACGTTCTTCCCGTTATCAGAGACAACATTGCCCAGTGTGAGTTTCAGAGGAGACAGCCAGCGTGCAATTTCCTCCTTGATGCACAGCAGCAGCTCCTGCCCTGTGTGGCTTTTCTCGCCCAGGCTCAGCAGGTGTAAGACAGCGTTGTGGCGCTTCACCTTGCACCTATGAAAAGAGGAGGGAGGAGGAGTGGAAGATACGCTGTGTCCTGTCGGGGACGGGAAGACCTTCATTGAGGAGGGCAAGGAGGAGGAGGAGGAGTAGGAGGAGGAGGATGGTAGGCGCCTGGTGTCCGGAGTTGAACCAGAAAGATATAAGCGTGGAGGTGGTAATGCCTGGCATTGCTGCGGTGGTGCATCGGACTGCAAAATATTGACCCAGTGGGCCGTGAAAGACATGTACTGTCCCTGCCCATAGTTGCTGCTCCATGTGTCGATGGTGGCATGTACCCTTCTGCACACGGATAATTGCAAGGACTGGCACACCTTTTCCTCCACGTGCTTGTGCAAGGCAGGGACAGCTGTTTTGGAGAAGTAATGTTGGCTAGGTATTCGCCACCTAGGCTGAGCGCACGCCATCAATTGCTTGAAGCCGGCGGAGTCGACCAGGTGGTACGGCAGCGACTGCACCACCAACAACTTAGCCAGGTGTGAATTAAGCCGCACGACAAGTGGATGACTGGGTATATATTGTTGCTTATTGGACAACGATTCCGTAATGGATAACTGACGGGACGTAGGAGTAGCACTAGATAACAGTGATGATGATGATGTTAACAACATGGTGGATAAGGCCTGGCTACTACTTAGATGACAGGGACTCGGAGCAGCAGCAGCAGCAGCGGCAGAGGGGTCTTCATTAGATGTACATGATGATGGTGGGGCATGTCGATTGTCCCACATGGCTTTGTGATGCCGCTCCATGTGTTTACGTAGAGCGGTAGTTCCTACATTGCTGCCCTGCCCACGCCTTATTTTCTGCTTGCAGATACGGCACTGTGCCATGTTTTCGTCCTCCGGGAAGTTACAGAAAAATTGCCACACGGCAGAGTACCGTAAAGAGGTAGTACCACGTCCACCACCACCACCACCCGAGCTTGCCCCTTGTCTGGCAGGCTTTTTTCGGGAGCCTACATCAGCATCAGTGTCGCCGTCACCGGCTCCTGAGCTGACCCTACCGCTGCAACGTTTTGCAGATTGACTTCTGCCCCTACCTCGGCTTGGCTGTTTATCACTACCAGTGCCGCCACTACTACCCTCCTCCTCTGACGCCGTCATCACCTCGTCACCTGGTTCCCACGTCCTGTCTAAAACAACATCATCATCATAGCCCTCCTCATCATCCCCGCCACTTCTGTCACTGTGTTGTGAATGTGATGTGACATCATGGCGGGCTCCATGCCCCCCCTCATTACTGCGTCTGCCACCACGGCTACCACCACCAACACCCCCACTACCACAGCTATGCGTCTCGGACACCGCTTCCACCTCCACCACCTCCGCAACACACTCCGTTGGCTGACTCGCGGAAAACAAATCATCATCACTATGTTGTTCAGTATCTTCCTTCGCACCCGAGGAGATGTCTCTTAGGACTCTCAGGAAAGATGGCTTCCCGCTAGGAAGGGGGAGTGAAGACATAGATGATGGAATGGAAACGCTAGAAATACCCATATTACTACTGTCACTGTGCCAAGGAACTGTAGAGGATCTGGAATCCAACGAAACCTGGCTTGAAGCCAGATCGTCAGAGTCTTCCTGCTGAGATGACCGCGACCAGCCAACCAGTCCACAATGGCCGTATTGTCTAAAGTAACCCGCCCACCGGAGGAGATGGACAACTCTGGCTTGCTGATACTGCTACTACTACCAGCAGGCACATGGCTGCTGCTACTAGTGGAACTGGGCACATGTCTTGTGCCACAAATGCTGGTACTGGGTCTGGCACCAACAGATCCAACATTTGGAGTCGGACTGGAAGAGGACACGGCATGGGTGTTTTTTCCTCTACCCCGTCCTTTCACAACCTTTTTTTTACCAGACATTTCACTGCTGGAGTGCAGCAAGTTGAATCAAAACCCGGGGGATGAGCCCCTTCTAAAAGCGTATTCACACACTGGCTTGGCAAATGGCAATGAATGAGAATTTCTATCAGCCGCGCCACGGTGCACTCAGGGAATGCTGGGCGTTGTAGTACTACGTCTACTACAAAAGCTGCCTGTATTGCAAGTTGGATTGTTATTTGTTTGTTATGTTAACGGCCGGGGATGAGCCCCTTCTAAAAGCGTATTCACACACTGACACTGGCTTGGCAAATGGCAATGAATGAGAATTTCTATCAGCCACTGTGCACTGACTCAGGGAATGCTGGGCGTTGTAGTACTACAAAGGCTGCCTGTATTGCAAGTTTGATGCAACGGGGATGAGCCCCTTATAAAAGCGTATTCACACACTGGCAGTAGTGAGTAGTGGATGAGCCCCTTCGAATGCTGGATTCCTGCCTTTTAGATTCCTAAAGCTTTCCCTTACTGCACAGAGATGCTATCCCTACAGCTCCTGTCTCTAAAATGGCCGCTGAGCTCCGTGCATAGACTTTTATTGCAGGCTTGAGCCTGCCCCTATGCCACCTCCCGATTGGCTGGGAGAGCCGTTTGCAAGGCATTATGGGGTAGCCTGATGTCAGGTGATATTGTGAAATCCTCCATTTTACATCTAACATGTGGCAGGCGCCAAAATGTAGCCGGGTTCGGTCAAAACGGGTTCGGATTCGCTGCGAAACGAACTTTTCCCGATGTTCGGACCAAACCGGGTTCGGTTGTCCCAGTTCGCTCATCTCTAAGTAGTAGCAGTAGTAGTAGTAGCAGTAGTCTTATAAATCTCTCCCAGGGCTTGGTAAACAAAGATAACGCCTGAAAGCTGCATCTAACTTCGAAGACTGTGGAATTACTTTTGAGACTGAAGATATCATGCATATAAATACACCTCATCTCTATTAACTTCTTATAGCATGTTGAAGGGTTGCTTTTGTAAAGGGGTTGTCTCAAGACAGACATTAGTGGCATATGGCTTGGATATGCCGTCAATGGTTGATCAGTGGGGATCCGACCGTTGTCATCTCCGCCTATAGCCAGTACAAAATAGCGTCCAGTATAGTACCGTGCCACTCAGCCTCCTGGGGGCTCCACTGATCTTCTTCTCTTGTATGGTGGACCATTATAGTCAGTTGTGACTCACAGTGGTTGGACCCCATCCATCCGATCAGACATTGATGGCATAACCTAACAATATGCCATCAATGTCTGTCATGAGACAACCATTTTAACTCCTATGAAAACTTGATATACATTCTGAGAAGTAATCTTATGCATATAAAAAAAAACAGCTTGCCAGAATGCAGTGCAGCAGAGACTGTTACATAATAGCAGACCAGCTCAACTTTTAGGGCTCATGCACACTTCAGTGAAATTCTTCAGTGTGATATCCGTTTTTTTAACCATTCATTTCTATGGGGCCATGCACACAACCGCTTTTTTTTTGCGGATCCATGTGTCTGTTTCACAAATAATAGAACAGGTCCTATTCCTGTCCGTTTTTGCAGATCAGTCGCGGTCTTTCTATTCATTGGTCTGATAAAAATACAATAACAACTAGCAGAATTGTGTTGCTGCACTGAGAAATAGCACTAGATACTCAGGACTAGTGCAAGATAAGTAAAGTAATGTTTTTACAAAGTTACTCAACTTTTAAGATAGGTGTTCAAATGTAAGTATATGGTTTAAGGCTCTCCTGAAGCTTTTAATGCTGGTACCAAATGCAGTATTATAACATAGGTTAACTTACAACTGAATTACTTGCTTATGTATATTGTATTTTCTCTTTTTCATAAAAAAATACTTTAGAATTCATTGAAAAAAATTGTAGGCAGAAACATTCAAAAAGTTCAAAACAGAAATCTTTTTTTACCCAAATCCAGAAAGTAATCGACACAGTAGAAATAATCCATATCCTTGGACGAATGAGGAAAGGAAGGCAAAAAATCCATTGACTGACATGCAGATTAAGAGAGATTGCTTCCGTCCTACTTTATCTGCTAGGCCACCCCAGAAGAAGGCTCCAACCATCATTCCCAGATAGACAATACTACCTGCAAGAAACAAGGAAATTTAAACTTAGCAAACCTTTTATGACATAGCAGCAATGGATGGGTGTCCAACCACACACAGTCTATCTATGGACCCTTGTCATGGGCAGTCCTGTTCAGCCAACATTTTTAAAGTCTGATGATGGATAATTGATATATGATGATTAACTACTTACGCGATCCATACCTATCACATATAAATATCTGTCACATAGTAAGGATGACAACAAATATTTTTTAAATATACAGAAAAACAGTTTTGTTGGACACTAAAATAGCCACGTCTGGAAGATCATGAGCAATTTCATGTCTAAGGCTAGACCTACAAGCTGACTTTGGCCACGACACAGGTCATGCATCCAAAGATCGCTGCATTTATCATAGTTACGTCAGTGATTGTTACCGTGTTGCGACCTGCAAGTTATCGCAAGAAAAAGTTCAGAATTCTTGTGACAGTCAAGGAAACTTTCGGGTCGCAAAACGGCCACATTCACTTGCATTACTGTAATGCACACCGCGCAACACAGCGATCTTTGAACGTGCAAAAATTGGGTTTTTAGCGATGATTGGGCAGTGTATGGGGACACTTTCCTTTGACAAGTGGAATGCCAAAAACCAAATTGTCAATTTATTCATACATTTCCAGGATAAATAAGTCCCCAATCACAACTTTGTTTTTTTATTGCTTACGTTTAACGTATGCGCCGAGAAATTATATTGAAAAGCTTATGAAGCATATGTTATACTGTTATATGGATCCCTGTGGCATATACCATACAGTCGAATATGTCACCCATAGGCCCCCATGTTAAAAAAGTTTATACCGCGTGAGATGTTTTTTTTATGGGATTCCGCGGGACGGATGAGTGTAGTCTACTACCTACTTCCATACTTTGAAAAGAAAAAAGGGATACCGATATATATTAGCCCAACCGAGGCCAAAAGGGCATTCTTTTGACCTCCGTCAGGCTAATGGAGACCTATGGAGACATCTGGTGTGTTTGACGGGAGCTTTCCCGACGTACACACTAGACGTAGGTAAAAAACAACATGTGAACAGGGCTTAACACAGGCACAGTACAGAGTTTTAAGAAAAGATGCTTTATAAAAAAATATGCAAGTATTTACAAAAACTGGTGTCATGTCAGGAGAGCTGAAGGGTCCTCTTTAAACCTCTTAAATGAGTTGTCAGGTTTGGCAAAATGTCCCTTTAGTGAATGTTTTTAGTTAATAGGTGCTCCTAATGTTATCTTCTATTAGCTAAAATGGCGAGCTGTGTCCATTGTTGCTTTCACTATAGATGGCACGGATGACTCTTAGGCACCTTGTCATCCTCCATCTTCTCTGTGGTGCCAACTACAAACAGCATCACAAATATCATTAATCGCTGGTGAATCTGATCATTCATATACACAAAAATTGATCTCCCATAAATGCTTGGAAGTTTATTATTCTGCTTATTAGGGGTAAATATGTCTCAATGAACGGAATGATATCACTTCTTGGCAGTCGCTGAATGGCAATGACTTTACTTAGAGGACCCTTTAGGTGGGTTGCATATGCCACCCTCCTATCCCCGATATTTCCAACATTTAAGACATGAATAGGATAGTGTGGCTTTATTTAAGAACATAAAGAGGAGATATTGGGTCCTACCTATAAAATGATGAACGTGAAGAAATTATTGTTGTTATTATGGACCTATCAGAATGGGTGTTATAGCAAATAATGACTCCTGTATTAGCAAAGGCAATATCATCCTATTATTTTATTTTTTTCTACCTCCAATGATCTGTTGGCTGTGCATTTAGCAACAAAGGTATGGCTGTGGATGTCATCAGGCGTAATAGATTGTACTGTCACAAGAAAACCTTCCTGCTAACAGCTGTTTGCTGTGATAAGGGGAATACATATGAACATAACAGTGAATTGTTGAACCAGCGACTGTATTAAATAAGCTTTACAGCTTAGTTTTCATGAACACTATCTATTCCACTAATGTTATTTGCATGAAGAAAAAGTCCTGTGTAGTAACAGAACCCACTCACACGGTTCGCATCCTCATCCCACTGTTATTGTCGACATCATTTTCTTTTGTTTTGTTTAATTGTCTTTTTTTAGCTGAATTTCTCTCTACAAATTAGTTATACCCGGTGCCATGAGATTAATGGTTATGTCTTCATACAAATCAATCGGTGGAACTTCATTGAGCTGACTAGATCTTTTGTTTGTTTTCTTTACCACTTCTCATATCCTCCACATTTCCAGTCCTTACACTGAAGATAAAACTGATCTACTTAATCCAACCTAATGCTGCTGCTAATACTAGACTTTCTTCCCAGAGGCAAAAATTGAGAATCTCATGACTTTATTTTTCTCTGTTATGTATTCAGTCTGAAATACAAGCCTTAATGTCTGTTCACACTGCATTGTCCGTGTTTGCAGTGTCCATTTGATGTATGCCTATACAGTGGCAAACATCAGAGATTTACATTGGAGGTCTACGTAAGGAAATACGAACGCAGTGTGAATAGAGCCTTAAATTGCCTGGATTGTGTCAACAGAGTAAGGACTGGTTTTACGCGAGCCTGATACGGGCACATTTTTGTGCCATACTGTACCCACAAATACCAGTCCCACTGCAGGTCTTATGACCCGAACAAAAAGTGTGATAGATCCATAAATTTCTGTTAGTTTGTTTCATTAGACCTGTAATTCGGCCAAGACTTTCAGCCGCAATACGGGCGCAAAATACACATGAATTACCCTCGTGTGAAACCAGCCTGGCTAGCTTCAGATGACTATAATGCAGATACAATTTACCACCCATATTATGGATCTAACACCTGGGCAGTTTGCTGGTCTACTGAACTGAACTTAGATTACTATAGGATTTTATGGTGATCTAAGTTCCGTTCGGTAGTACTGTTGCGACTCTAATGCATCCGTATTTGGACTTGTGAATCTAGCGTGACCTCTTAGCATGTGACATAATTTCATAAAATGATTATAAACTCTTTGATGTCTCAGCTGTTATTTGACACTAGGTCTGATATTGCAATTTGTAACATGATGGGACACTGTAGGGTACAACTGGGCCTGAATGAATCAATCAATCCAAAGGTGGTCGTATTATATTTCCATACCATACATATAGTGGCAGGGATGGAGAACATCACCAATGGACCACAGAACACTCCAGTGATTCCAGGTTTTTATAAGTCCATAAGTTCCAGCAGCAGATAGCACCATTTGAAAATGCCGGTAGGATGGATCACCTGCTGTTTTTTTCGGCGGTTTTCGATATTTGATTTCTTATGGATGATATAATCTATGCGTATAATCATAATAGCTCAGGTTATGACGCAACTAATAGTAGATATGCACTCATTATATATTCATGGAGAGTGGGGTCTTAAAATAATATACTCTGGTGGATCTAAGGATCTAAGGAGCCTTAGCCTTAGCAGTATTATATGGCACAAACGTGGCATCCCTACAGGGAACAAAACACAGCTGTGCAAATGCTCCTCTAATCTCATTCTATGTAATAGGTAAAATAATTCACTAGGCAATTGGAGAAAGTTGATCACATGCATCAGGTTGTAAGGAAAACGAAAAGGAAGCAGAATAAATGAACCTTTAAAATCTTTTAGCAGTAAGTAAGTTTATGATGAAGCACTTAGTTGGAGAGAGTGTATTATGTATATAGAAATATGTGACAAGGTGTAGGCTGTACTGTGACAATAACAATCGAGCAGGGAATTCAGCGACTTGGCAAGTGCAGCAATTACACAACCCACATCCACTGTCAAATTCTGCTCAAAAACTCTTTTAAGATAACAAAGACACTTAGGGTTACTTGGTGGAACACAAACTTCTTAATATAGCAGAAGTAGAAATGCTTTGTAAAGTTCAGTTAAAGAAAAAATGGGAGAATGTTTTCCAAAAGATTTACTTGTTTACCTATGTGTATGGTGCTCTATATACTTGTATTGCCGATGCTGGGACTCCCAATGATCACTAGAACGAGGACCCCGAGCCCCCTGTTCCCCTGTTCCTAGTGAGGATTAGTTTGAATGAAACAGCAGTCAGGCATTCGCACTGCTGCTCAGCTATCTTGCATTCATGCTGCTACTTCATTCTAAGTCTATGGGACTGACAGAGATAGCAAAGTGCATTGTGTGTGCTATTTGTCACTATGGGTAAGTTTTCCTCTTAGATTTCATGAAACTTCCCTATTGAGTCAAGGCAGCCAGCATATAGTGTCCAAGTTTTAATATTTTTGGTTCGTAGGCACTCCATGTGTCACCGTATGGTTACTTTGTATGGCACCGTGTTCTCCACTTGATGCAATGGTTCTAGGGGGGAATTCCTCTGTGCTAGGGTATACGATGGAACATAGCATTCTTTTTTTTCCTCAAGGATTCATGTGGAATCTATGAGAAAAATACTCCATGTGTGTCCATAAAAAAAAATCGGAGAAATAGGGAGGTGCAGTATGGGTCTGTAGATACAAAGGACCTCACAGAGACGTTCATAGAATGTCTTTCAGACATACGGTGCTCGTGCAACATTTTTCTTTTTGATTTAACTTTTTTTTTAAGATAAAAGTTTTTATGAAATGTGTTCAAAGGAAATTCCTTCGGAATAAACTTTCCAACTGGCAACTGAGAATACAGCCTGGTCATCGGAGCATTTTAGAGAAAATATAAAGTCTAACAGAAACAATATTGCACATTTTAGTATTTCTATACTTTATATTAAACTCACGGATTTTCTCAGAATTCTAAGCAAATTATTAGAGGCATTCAATGTATAAGTCTGTAGACAAAGCAGTTTAAAAATGAAAACTAAATAACTACAAAAACGAAAAAGGAAAGCAGACAGTACTATAAAAGTTGGGGGGGGGGGGGTAGACTATGTGTTCATTTCTATGTGTTAGTGGTGAGTTAGACCTTCAAAGTCTTGCTCCCCACAAAAGAGCCATTAGTGGGACATTCTTGTCACGCTGTAAAAAATTCCACTGAGTGGACAACGGAAACAATAGATCCGCACAATTTTTCTAATAGATGTTAAATCACTTTTCCTGCATATACAGTAAAGTTGCCCCAGTGAGTTGCCAAATACCAAATTCATCTTTGCAGCTATATCTGTATAATATAAAATTTGCTTTAGGTTCCATACATACAAAATTTGACTTTAAAATCCAGCCATATTTTTAAGATTAACAACAGTACAGAGCTTCCATCTTAAGAAAAAAAATTGGAACCTGTTTGCACATAAACCTACTAAACCTATTCTATTTAATGTCTATGTGTGATGTGCTATGCCTACATGCTCAGTATCAAGGGATTAGAACTAATTCTGCAGACCGAAATCAGAATTTCCTTTGGCAGTGAGTTCTAAATTTTAGAATTGCAGGTGGTTAATTTTACATAGTAATTGCACTATTAATTTATTTGTGTTCTTGCCAAAAGGGGCCAATATTCTCCTCTAATTAATTTAGTCTCTAATTATTTGTGCTCATTTGTTTTATAATGCCTACAAGCACCCTCTCTGGTGAAAACGTGGCAGGCTTACTTGTCTCTACGGAGCTACTTTATAGTATATAAGGTTCAGAAACCAGGACCCTGCTTTCAGAGTAATTGTATTAAAGCTCTCAAGATAACAATTTTTTTATTGCCACATAACATTGTTTATATTTACTACTATGCTTTACCGATTTGATTTATGTAGAACAATGCAGCAAACAGCCCTTTTCATGTGTTTTTATCTGTTTTAATATTTGTATATACTGCGCTAAATATACATTCATGGTTTCGAATATCAGACTGTATATGTTTATGGGGATTATGGACTAAGAATAGGGAACACATCCTTCATCTAAATATAAATCCATTTAACCACTTACTTTGGCCCACAGCATTTTTATATATATATATATATATATATATATATATATATATATATATATATATATATAACTCAGCAATTTTGATCATTTGCTCCATCTATTTTACTGGAGTCTTATCCTTATGCATGCTTTTAATACATTGTTTGTTATATGTGTTCAATAAAATATTTACATTTTTATAAATTTGGCTATAAGCTCTGCTTTTTTTCTTGTGTATGGTTCATGATATGGAGCTGCCTTTGTGGTAATTGATGGGGGGATGTTTTTGTAGCAAACCGTGCCCAGCCCGCATTATAACTGCTTTTGGAGTTTATATGGTGATTGTATACCATTGCTTTGCTTAAGTTTCAGTGTAATATGATGGTCACCTTGCTAGAGGAGAAGTAATTCCTTTTGCTTATAAAATGTGTAATGCCCACGGACACTGCCCGCCGGCATTCCCCACTTACCGGCAGCCGTGACCCCAGGTCTCTGAAGCCTTGCCGGCATCTCCTTCCCCAGAGATGCCGGCGCACACTGCTCTCTCCTCCGACTGATACCCGTAGGGTGCGCGTGCTCGTCCCCGGTCTTAAGGGGCCAGCACGCGCACCAGGAATAATCACCCCTAACCAATCCCAGCTAACCCGGGACTTTAAAAGGAACTCTGCCCATTTCCTCATTGCCTGAGCAATGTTGTATCTAACCCTGTGTTGGTCTGCAAAGGTTCCCAAACGGTATTCTGTATCTATGTTCGGTGTCAAGTTCAGTGTCCGTGCCAAGTCCAGTGTGCCAAGTCAGTGTCCATGACAACAACGAAGTTGAAATGATTATTCAAGTGCTAGAAAATTATGTTCGACATTTTAAATCTATTAAACACGACAATTGGGTGCATCTTCTTCCATGCGCCAAATTCTCTTACAATAGTCACACACGTGAGTCTACTGCTACATCTCCAGTTTTTATTGTTTACAGCCAACATCCTCGTGTCCCTCTCCCTGTACCAGCTACATCTCACGTGCCTGCAGCTAATTCTTCTTTCGGAAGCTTCTTCAGGTCTGGCAGCAAACTAAGCCTGTGATCCTGCAGGCAGTGAATCGCATGAAGAACTATGCCGATAGGAAGAGAAAGCTTCCTCCTCCGTTTCTTTCCAGAGTCAAAGTTTGGTTGTCTTCTAAAAATATATGTCTGAAAATTCCCTCCTACAAATTCGCTCCCAGATTCCTTGGCCCCTTTGAAGTTCTGCAACAGATCAACCCTGTGTCTTACAAGTTACGTCTTCCCCCTACTCTCAAGATTCCCAATTCCTTCCATGTGTCCCTTCCCTCCTGAAGGCTGTGGTCCTCAACCGGTACAGTAAATCTCCGAGCTCTGCAATTGCTCACAGCGGTTCTTCTGATGAGAAGATAGGAGGGAAGACCTTTTACCTGCTGGATTGGAAGGGTTTTGGTCCTGAGGAGAGGTCTTGGGAGCCTAAAGAAAATGTGGATGCCCCAGCTCTCATCAAAAAGTTCCTCCTATGCTCTGGACCTAAGAAAAGCGGGCAAAAGGGGGGCACTATAATGCGCCACTTACCAGCAGCCGTGACCGCAGGTCTCTGAAGCCTTGCCAGCGTCTCCTTCCCCAGAGACTCCGGCAAACACCACTGTCTCCTTCGACTGATGCCAATAGGGTGCGCACATGCTCTCGTCCCCGGTATTAAAGGGCCAGCGCGCGCACCAGGCACAATCCCCCCTAACCAATCCCAGCTAACCCGGAACCTTTAAAGGAACTCTGCCCATTTCCTCATTGCCTGAGCAATGTTGTATCTAACCCTGTGTTGGTCTGCAAAGGTTCCCAATGGTATCTGCGTCCGTGTGCGTTGTCAAGTCCAGTGTCCGGTGTCCGTGACAAGTCCAGTGTGCCAAGTCCAGTATCCGTGTCCGGTGTCTGTGTCAAGTCCAGTGTCCATGACATCTTCAGTATCCGTGTCCGGTGTTCGTATCAAGTCCAGTGTCCATGACGACTTCTGTATCCATGTCCGCTGTCCGTGTCAAGTCCAGTGTCCGTGATGACTTCAGTATCCATGTCCGGTGTTTGTGTCAAGTCCAGTGTCCATGACGACTTCAGTATCCGTGTCCAGTGTCCGTGTCAAGTCCAGTGTCCGTGACGACTTCAGTATCAGATTCCGGTGTCCGTGTCAAATCCGGTGTCCGAGACTACTTCAGTATCTGTGTCCTGTATTCAAGACAAGTTCCATTGTCTAGCACAGGCCAGCTTCCGATTAAATAGCACAACCAGCTTCCGATAGTCCAGCACAAGCCAGCTGCTGATTATCCGGCACAACCAAGCTATCCTAGTGACTGTTATTCGTTTGACCAGCTGCTACTCCGCTACAGCGGAATGGCCCAGGGGGTCCACATTCCCCACAGCCTTGACAAAATGTTATCATCACAGATAGTATTGCCTGTAATCTTTTTAAATTTAGATCTAAAAAGATTTTTAGCAAATTTTTTACATTGAGTTTTATGATCAAAGGTGATAGTAATGCTTTTTGGAAACACAACTCTGCAAGATTTATGTTTGCTGTGATTGTGAGCAATCTTTTCACAGAAAATCGACCTGGAACTTTCTTTGGAGATAGGCACTTATCTATGCACCACGCATACAAAAGCCACACCTAGAGAATGCTTTAAAATAAAAAAAATCCAGTTTTGTTAAAAAAAATACATAAATCCTGCACTTTTAGTATTTAAATGAGGCGTCATGCAGATGGCCTTTATAGCCGCACACACAGCAATTACGGTACCATAAAACAGTGCCCTAGTAACTCCATGCACAGCCGTATGGTGCCTCCACATAGCACGAAATTACAGAGGTATTGTCCCTTAGAAACATGCTACATTTAATTTTTTCTCTCTGATTTCATATCAAACCAACAGTAAAACTTCTGTATTCCTCCATATCAAATAGAAGAATGTGTGAGAGCAGGCCTAGGCAGCGTAGTCGTGGAAAAGATGGAATGAAGCACCAGGAATGATGGCAAAACAAATTCTTTACTGAGACCAGTGCAACTTCACACCTGGTCACAGCAACTTCTCAACAGTAACCCCAAGGCTGGGTTCACACAACCTATTTTCAGACGTAATGGAGGCGTTTTACTCCTCGAATTACGTCTGAAAAAACGGCTCCAATACGTCGGCAAACATCTGCCATTACTTTCAATGGGCTTTACGATGTACTGTGCCGACGACCTGTCATTTTACGCGTCGCTGTCAAAAAAAGTGCAGGACACATCTTGGGACGTAATTGGAGCCGTTTTTCATTGACTCCAATGAAGAACAGCTCCAAATTACGTCCATAAAAGACGCCCCTCAAAACACGAGTACATGCAATTACGTCTGAAATTCAGGAGCTGTTTTCTCCTGAAAGTACCAAAAAACATGCCCTCTCACTGCTTAGTTGACAAAAAAATAAAAAAGTAATGGCTCCCAGAAAAAGGCGACAAAAAAATATTATTTTATTTAGAAAAAAGTGTTTTTATTGTGTAAAAGTAGTAAAACATTTAAAAACTATATAAATTTGGGGTCATATGCTGCATATGGGGCTAGTGAAGAAGTCAAAGATTAGGCAATACTGGAGTGCGGATATTCTGCACAAATTTACCCATGGTAAAAAAAGCTGGCCGTGCACATCATAGAGATGGCATTGTATAAACTTTACGTGCTATCCGAATGTGCTGGCCTGATGAGAACATTTCTTTAGTTTTAAAGACCCTAACAATTGGGAACCGGGGGGGCCCAAGCACATCTGCCCCCCAAAACATCATCATTTCCGCTGGAAGCGAGGCTGCCATATTGTATCTAAACCAAAAAAGGTGCAGAGTGTGTTCCAAAAGGGGGACACCCTTTATTAGCACGACACCTGCCACAAAAAAACTGGCCTGTGCATAAAGGATTGGTTCAAAGCGTGCATCAATATCCATGGATAATTCATTTTATTATTTATATATCCCATTATTATACAACCATATTATGCGCTGTTATACTCCACTAAACTTTCTTATGCCCCCACATTATAAACTGAAATGCCAGTAAAACCCTAAACAAAACTACTACCAAGCAATACCTGCTCTCCAAAAGCCAAATGGCGGTCCTTCCGAGCCTGGCAGTGTGTCCAAACAGCAGTTTATGACCACATGTGGGGTATCACTGTTCTCCAGAAGACTCGCTTAACAACTCATGGCATAAGCTGAGCACAACATATTGGGCACTGAAATGTCAATTTTCAATCTGCAATATCCATTGTGTACTAATTTCTGCAATACACGTGTGGGGCCATAATGTTCACTACACTTCATGATAAATTCCTTAAAGGGGTTACGTTTCCCAATTGGGGTCACCTCTCTGGGATTTTCACTGTACTGGTACTTCAGCGCAATGCAACATGGCATAAAAAAAAACTACTAATTGTACTCTTTCCATTTAGAGCCTTGCCGTGTGTCACAACAACAGTTCCCAACCACATATGGGGTATTTTCTTACTGAGGAGAGTAAATTGTGTAATCAATTTTGGTGTGCATTTTCTCCTGCATTCCTTGTGAAAATAAAAAATTATGAGCTAAAACTACATATTATTGGAAAACATTTAATTTTTCATTTACACAGCCCAATTCTAATAAAATCTATAAAACTCCTGTGGGGTCAAAATGCTCACTATACCCCTAGTTTAATTCTTTGAGGGGTATAATCTCCAAAATGTGATCACATCTGGAGAATTTTTACTGTACTGGTACTTCAAGAAATCTGCAAAATGCGACATGGCACCAATAAACCAGTACAGCAAAATCTGCGCTGCAAAAGCCAAATGGCACTCCTTTCATTCTGAGCCCAGCTGTGTGCCCAAACAGCAGTTTATGACCACATATGGGTAATTTCTGTACTCAGGAGAAAACGCTCTACAAACTTTGTGGTGCTTTTCCTATCAAAGTCCTTGTGACAATGAAAAGTTTGAGCTAAAATTTTTACAGTCCAATCCTAATAAATTAGCTGAAACACCTGTGGGGTCAAAATACTTAATACACCCCCAGATGAATTCCTAAAGGAGTGTAGTTTCCAAAATGGGGTCACTTTTTGGGAGTTTCCATTGTTCTAGTACCTAAGGGGCTTTGCAAATGCAGAGTCCAGTAGCACACTAGGGCCACATGTGGGATATTTTTGAAAACGGCAAAATCTGTGTAATAAATATTGAGTAGTGTTTTTCTTTTAACACCTGCTGTGTTACTGTAATGAATGGATTCAATTGAAAATCTGCCTAAAAAAAATGAAATTTACCTCCAAATCGCTTTAATTCCTGTGAAACACCTAAAGGATTTACAAACTTCCTAACTGCTGTTTTGAATATGTTTAGGGGGTGCTGTTTTTAAAATGGGGCAATTTATGAGGGGTTTCTAATATATAGACCCCTCAAATCCACTTCAAAACTGAAATGGCGCCTAAAAAAATGTTTCACAAATTTTGTTGAACATTTGAAAAACTGCTAGTAAACCTATATAACGTCCTGAAAAAAATAAAGTTAAATAGAAAAATGATGCCTACATAAAGTAGACATATAGTGAACCTTATTTAGTAATTTGTGTGGTATCATTATCTATTTTAGAAGCAGAGGATTTGAAATGCAGAAAAATGCAAATTTTTCTACATTTTCTTTACATTTTAGATTTTTTATTTATAAATAAAGAGTAAACATATAGACCAGAATTTACCACTAACATAACTAGCAATGTGTTACGGAAAAACAATCTCAGAATCACTTGGATAAGAAAAATCATTCCAGAGTTATTACCACATAAATTAGCACGTCAGATTTGTAAAAATGGGGCTGGTCCTGTAGGTCAAAATAAGCTCTATCGTAAAGGTTAAAGACAAATTGCACAAAAAAGTTACAGGAATAAGGAGGTTCAGTCAGGCCCCATAGCCTTCTATGGGTGCTGTACTATGGCTCTGTAAAACTCTGAGCCTTTTGCTTGTACCTAACAATATTATGGCCATGTAGATGAACCCTAATATAATTATGCACACTAAATTCCATATATCATGAATTAAGCAACTGTACACGTTATTTCATTAGGGTCCATGCACTAGTAATTTTAGAAAGGAGTATATCATGTCACAGAAATGAATGATCAATATGAAATGAATGATTTGTGGCTGCAAACTGCTAATTGTAAATAATATTTTCCCAATCACTCGCAAATAAAATCTGCTTGCTGCAGTTATTAAAATAAGTGCATAAAATTAAAGGTGTATTCAAACAATAGACATTTATGGCTTGACCATTCAAGCTTTGAAATAACTGTTCTTGGCATTTTAATATAGCTTAGGGCAGTAGATTACCATTTGCTTACGGTGCCAGGTTGTGTTGAGAAGTCACCGGGTAACTTTACAGACAATTCTACTCTTACTAACTTACCCAGTCTATCAATGTCCTTTTTTAATGTATGGGATGGCATTTGGATCGTCGATGACCAGAGTTTGATGTCCCCTGTAATGTCTAGAGCCACAGCTCAAGTACTAAAGCACCAACTTACCCATTGGACCCTGTGCAGCTACACATGCTGTATACCTGAACCTGTGGTCAGACCGGTCTACTTGATAACCAGAGAATGCTCCGGTGGGCCGAGATTCTAACACAATGACGGGCCCCTACTATATCAGCAGAAGGCAGATTCATCGAGCTGACTTTGGAGCCAATCACTTTCCACTTGGATCTATGTTTAAAGGGTTAATTCACAAATTACCTTATTGATGATATGTCCTGTGGGTGCTATGATGACAGCTACATTTTCAATGTAGTTACAAATGGACATGCACATGCTCTGCGGATAGTTCCTCAGCCCAACACTTTCTGCACACTTTAAAGAAAGGCTTAATAAGTTTATAAGTGAGCCTCAAGATCCAGATGGCAAACACACATATAAAAAGATATTTCTCTAGTTGATCTTTAATGGATGTATATGAAAGAATGCTAGAATTTCCCCAGTACTTTCATGCATTCCATGTGACCAAGAAAATTTTTAAGAGTACAGATGTAACAATCCTTAACTTAATTCTCAACGCACAGTGACAAACTCCAGCTTGACTTTTTTAATGGCTTAAGTGATACGATATCACACAGAAGATCAGAGTGAAGATAAGGATGGCTACATCTGTGTGTATATATGTATGAGTTAATGATATTATTGTCATAATTATTAAAGGGGTTTTCCAGTCCATTAAAATTAATGGCCTATCCTCAGGATAGGCCATCACTAGCTGATCGGTCGGAGTCTGACTCCTGGGACTCCCGTCGATCAGCTGATTTAAAGGGGGTGCAGCACTCCCATTCATTACTACTTGCGCAGTGTGAATCACCGACACAGATGTAGTGGCGATTCACAGTATTACAGTCTTCTCCTATTCACTTCAATGGGAGAAGAAGGCTGCAATACTGTGAATCGCCACTACATCTGTGTCGACGATTCACAGTGAGCATAAAGACATGAAGGAAAAGCAGCGCTTGTATGAGCACTGCACCCCCATCAAAACAGCTGATCGGCGGGAGTCCCAAGAGTCGAACCCCGACCAATCAGCTATTGATGGCCTATCCTGAGGACTGGAAAACCCCTTTAAGTAGATTATTATAATTACATACATTTCAGCTCAGCAAACAAAGAGTAAATAAAAAACCCTGTATATTTACTGCACAGCTGGCTACTTAAATCATGTAGCAATATCGGGATATTTTTCCATATATGAGTTGTTTCTAGTCCAGCTTTTATTATAATACGTGTTTTTGAAGGTGTTCCATATCCATGTAAAATGAAGTTGGCAGTGAGCAATGCACAGGTGCACAGAAATAGAGCAAAATTACCTGGGGAGAATCCAATAAAATGTAACTACAGTTTAGAGAAGTTGTCCAGGGTGAGAGGTTTGTATGGTATTTAGACACTAGCTCCATATTTTGCATTCATTAGCCCTCAGCATTCAGTATGTAGGAAGCAATAGAGATTTAGAGTAACATGCAAAATAGTAATAGACAAAATGTGGAAAAAGCGATGAAAATCAAAGTAATTTTAATGCGATGATAAAAAATCAAATATTCTACAACTATTCTAATCATTTAATAATATCAAGTACATAAACCTACTGGTACATGCAGGGGAGGTCTAGATATATATATATATATATATATATATATATATATATATATATATATATATATATATAGTATGAATACCTGTATCTCACACTAGACCTTAATGAAACCAAGTGAACCTTGGTGTATTGCCCTAAACAAATGATAGAATACCTATAAACTGTAGGGTCAATTAACACATTGTCGTTTGGAGAAACATATATAAATTTTATTGAATATAACAGTATAACAATATTAAAAGATGAATCATGCTTAGCATGAATAAAACCGTCTGTCAATTACAGAGGACATACAGGTGACACAAAATAACAGTGAAATGAGTATATTCATGTACTACAAAACAGAAATAGGCCTGACCCAAAAAGTAGTTGCAGCTTCTATGTAAATAACAACGTGCAAAATGCCTTCGTTTCGCCGAAACGCGCGTCGGGACTGACGGTCTCTCCTTGCAGAGGGCTACTATGGGTATGTCATATGTTCCACTCTTTGTGTACTACTTTGTTTAAACCACCTACTATTACTAACTGCACCTGCATTTATCAGTTCCAGCAATAGGCAGGTGTCTGATGTTACATTCCAGCTATCTGCAGACATTTTCAGCAGAGTTTCTACTCGTGCTTCCTTACACATGTGATGCATTTTTTGGCACGTTGTTATTTACATAGAAGCTGCAACTACTTTTTTGGTCAGGCCTATTTCTTTTAAAGACAGCTCCTTTTTAAATCGAAGGTTACAGCTTCAGAAACCTATGGCGATCTGCTGTTATTGTTGCCTACCTTGTAATACATATAGTAGCTGGGCCAGGTCCATCTGAGAGATAAGGCTGCTTTTTGTTAGCAGGTCTCCCATCTGTTTAATATAGGCTGTCCTGAGTGGACAGATATTACTAGAGTTTTTAGGCAGTTTTTCTTTTTCTTTTTTTCAGCCAACAGGACTGGAACTAAAACAGTAGTAGAACACGTCTTTCACTTTGTGAAACTAGCTTTACAGTCCTCAAGCACCCTCAAGTCATATACAGTACCACGTAACTGGAATAGATTATCTATAACATGGACCATATAAAGAATTCACATCTCCTGAGTCTCAGCTTATCTCTTGTTTATAGTGGGCCGATCAGAGCACATCTGTGGCCCTAACAGCATTGGGCAAGTATCCTTTTTAATATACAACAATAAAGGTCTTTAGATCATACAATAATATGTAGCTACACAAGGCCACTATATATGGCCTCCTATGAAACTTACCCTAGCATGTCTACCTGTGTAATTACGGCCGCGTCAAAGACGTGCAGGACACTTTTTGGGACGTAATTGGAGCAGTTTTTCATTGACTCCAATGAAAAAAAGCTCCAAATACGTCCGGAAAAGACGCCGCGAAAAACGCGTGCACTTGTAAAAACGTCTGAAATTCAGGAGCTTTTTTCTCCTGAAAACAGCTCCGTAATTTCAGACGTATTTGCCGTTGTCGTGTGCACATACCCTTAAATGCCATTAAAGAGATCGGGCTAACACTGTGTCAACTCAATCCTCCCTAAGTGACAGGGAGCTGAAATGACCAGCTCCCTGTCACAAAATACACTAAACACATGCAATAAGACTTCCAGCTTTAGGGCTTATTCAGACGAACGGAATATACGTCCGTGCAACGCGCGTGATTTTCACGCACGTCGCACGGACCTATATTAGTCTATGGGGCCGTGCAGACTGTTGCGTGATTTTACGCAGCGTGAGTCCGCTGCGAAAAACTCACGACATGTCCGTTCTTTGTGCGTATTTCACGCATCACGCACCCATTGAAGTCAATGGGTGCGTGAAAATCACGTGCACCACACGGAAGCACTTCCGTGGGACGAGCGTGATTCGCACAACAGCTGTCAAACTATGAATGAAAACAGAAAAGAACCACGTGCTTTTCTGTTTACAAACATCCAAACGGAGTGTCATAATGATGGCGGCTGCGTGAAAATCATGCAGCCGCGCATCATACGGGGCTGACACACGGAGCTGTTAAGTGCCTTTTGCGCATGCAAAACGCCACGTTTTTTGCGTGCGCAAAACGCACACGCTCGTGTGAATCCGGCCTTAGGATTTTTGCCGTTGAAACCTATCTGCTCTTATGCCCACACTAAAAATTTCTATACACAGGTGGTTTACGCCCATTTACAGATCCCACATACCACGTAAAGGCAGAAGGCGCGCTAGAAAAAATGGTAGCCTTTGTTCTCGAGCATTATATAGATGATATCGGTGGTGCAAAGTACACGTATTTGGTATTGTTATACACGGGAGAGAGCGGGGATTATTTTGTAGAATAAATTAACTATGATTTCAATAATCGTAGAAGCACACTGGTACTCATTCAGCCCAGAAGGCAGATTCCAGCAATCAATAGTGGTTCTCAGCAAAAAAAGATACAGTGGCAATGAATAATCTAATTGAAGAGAAAGAAGTTGTGACACTCACCAAGACAGTAAAAGTTGCAAGCCTTTATACCATCAAGTGCATTTCACAGCGTGGTGGAAACAATCACAAGTTACAAGGCAATAGTCATTTTATGTTATCTGTGCTTCATCTGGCACTTGCTTTGTAATATAAACTAATTATGATCAATTACAAAAGGAAAAAATAAAGAACATTTTCATTTTTTCTTCTCTTTTTCCCATTGATCACATCTAAGTCATGTGTTTGATATTAGCTGGATCCTGTCTGTCGGAGCTGAGCTGACGGAATCTGAGAGAGAATGATACAGTCTCTATGTATACAGGATACAAAGAAGCTGTATCATAAAAAAGTTAAAAAAAAAAAAGTAAATTAGAAAATTGCTTAAAAACACATAACAAATTGATTTAATAATAAAAAAAAAACATTTCCATTCAAAGGTGTACATAGCCTTTGAGTGTAAATGTTTCTCTTGCCTCCTTATACCTTCTGGTCATTGAGGACATGCTCCTGCTGTGACAGACCTCACTCATATGACTTTCTCTACAGATTGAAACGATTTCCTGCTGTGATAATGATAAATACAAGCAGATGAATCTATTTCACAGAGCATAACTCGCTTCTCAGTACAATTTCAATGCAATCCTATTTAATTGAAAACAAAGATATCTTAGGCAATGAATTTCTCTTTATCTTCTGAGTACAATATTGAGTAAGTCCATCAAATCAAGTGATATGAAATGAAATTCAGACAAGCAGAAATTTCTACCTGGCAAGCAAGAAAATATTGTTATGCTTCACCTACATCCTCACAGAGGCAGAGCCGCATTGGACTAAATTATGACAATTTTTATTTCCATAAATTACTGTCAGAATGATGTTCTCGTGTTTTCTTCTTGTCCATATACAATGCTACTTGAGATCTGTCAGAGGGAACAAAGCAGTAGAACAAGTTTTGGCCATATTTAAAATGTTCCACTTCCGTGTAATTTCAGACTCCAATTATATTTTACAGCCATGTGTTAAAAACAAAACACGGCCTGTAACATGGTTCACATTCTCAACAATTTCAGAAATACTATTCAGTAATGAGTGATGGAGCGTTCCTTATTTTGTTACCAGTGAGTTGTGTTCAACCCCTTTGACCAAAAATACTGTTGCACCAAATGTTGGCTGCAAAAACACAAATCATCTTACAGCACTTTTGTTTTTCCTTCCAGCCAACCACACCATAATTTACAAACACCCTGTATTTGAGATAAGATATAAGTTGTAGGCAATAGTAGCAGTGACCTAAATGAGAACTATGGCAGATTCTCAGGGCATTACTGTTGTAGTTGATCACTCTTCCACATAGAAAATTACAGCAAATAGCCTACTGTACATTTGACATGTGATATTTTTTCTGTCTTTGTGGGACAGGGGGGGAGGGCACTTTTTTTAATTCCTTATGGCTCATTTTGACTCTCAGGATTCATCGTATTTTTCCATTTTTGTCTTAAGGCATTATGAGAGCTATAACATTATTATTTTTGTTGCTTATATTTGTTATGGAATCGCTAGTTGAGCAATTCCCGGGGTGGGCGTTTATGTAATTACTAGATAGGCGATTCCCCAAAGGCTGCTGGAGACTATCTGAAGTGAGCGTGCAAATAAATCTGATCAACAGAGTCTAAAGCTACTCTATGGTGTTCGCCAGAGCCTACCACAAGGCAGGTTGGTTTTTGTTGCATAGAACCCAGTTTGGTTTAACAGAGTTCAGTGTTGGATAAGAGATACAATGCAGGCTATACCAAAACAGGTAACAAGACAGCCAGAGGGTGAACAGAAAGTAAAAATCAATAAGCAAGTGGATGTCAGGAATATCAGAGGTCAGAACCAGCTAGGAGCAGAAAATCCAAATCAGCAAACAAGGGGTAATCCAGAGACAAGCCAAGGTCCAGTTCCAAGAAGTCCAAGAAGTAAAAGGTACAGAGTATAGTCAGTAGCTTGATCAAAACACATGCAGACAGGAAAAAAGATAGAGAAGTGGGATAGGCTCAACAAGTAAAACCAGAACCGGCCAGAAGCTAGACTAGTAGTCATGGCGATCTTAAAGGAACAGACATTTCCTAACAACGTTGCTTTGTTAAATCTTGGTTTATGCATTTTAGAGTGTATGTTTTTTATAATTTTTGGTGCAAACATCTGGTTTTTAATGCAATATCTACATAGGTGTATAGAGGCCCATTTCCAGCAACCATCACTGCAGTGTTCTAATGGTACATTGTGTTTGCTAACTGTGTTAGAAGGCTAATGGATGATTAGAAAACACTTGAAAACCCTTGTGCAATTATGTTAGCACCGCTGTAAACAGTTTTGCTGTTTAGAGGAGCTATATAACTGACCTTCCTTTGCGCTAGTTGAGAATCTGGAACATTACATTTGTGGGTTCGATTAAACTCTAAAAAATGGCTAGAAAAAGAGAGCTGTCATGTGAAACTCGATAGTCTATTCTTGTTCTTAGAAATGAAGGCTATTCCATGCGAGAAATTGCCAGGAAACTGAAGATTTCCTACAACGGTGTGTACTACTCCCTTCAGAGGACAGCACAAACAGGCTCTAACAAGAGTAGAAAGAGAAGTTGGAGGCCCCGCTGCACAACTGAGCAACAAGACAAGTACATTAGAGTCTCTAGTTTGAGGAATAGACGCCTCATAGGTCCTCAACTGGCAGCTTCATTAAATAGTACCAGCAAAACGCCAGTGTCAACGTCTACAGTGAAGAGGCGACTCCGGGATGCTGGCCTTCAGGGCAGAGTGGCAAAGAAAAAGCCATATCTGAGACTGGCTAATAAAAGGAAAAGATTAATATGGGCAAAAGCACACAGACATTGGACAGAGGAAGATTGGAAAAAAGTGTTATGGACAGACGAATCGAAGTTTGAGGTGTTTGGATCACACAGAAGAACATTTGTGAGACACAGAACAACTGAAAAGATGCTGGAAGAGTGCCTGACGCCATCTGTCAAGCATGGTGGAGGTAATGTGATGGTCTGGGGTTGCTTTGGTGCTGGTAAAGTGGGAGATTTGTACAAGGTAAAAAGGATTTTGAATAAGGAAGGCTATCACTCCATTTTGAAACGCCATGCCATACCCTGTGGACAGCGCTTGATTGGAGCCAATTTCATCCTACAACAGGACAATGACCCAAAGCACACCTCCAAATTATGCAAGAACTATTTAGGGAAGAAGCAGGCAGCTGGTATTCTATCTGTAATGGAGTGGCCAGCGCAGTCACCAGATCTCCACCCCATAGAGCTGTTGTGGGAGCAGCTTGACCGTATGGTACGCAAGAAGTGCCCATCAAGCCAATCCAACTTGTGGGAGGGGCTTCTGGAAGCATGGGGTGAAATTTCTCCCGATTACCTCAGCAAATTAACAGCTAGAATGCCAAAGGTCTGCAATGCTGTAATTGCTGTAAATGGAGCATTCTTTGACAAAAGCAAAGTTTGAAGGAGAACATTATTATTTGAAATAAAAATTATTATTTCTAACCTTGTCAATGTCTTGACTATATTTTCTAGTCATTTTGCAACTCATTTGATAAATATAAGTGTGAGTTTTCATGGAAAACACAAAATTGTCTGGGTGACCCCAAACTTTTGAATGGCAGTGTGTATATATATATATATATATATATATATATATATATATATATATATTTATTTATTTTTTTAATCACTTTTAATTACTACAAACAGTTTTATTACAAATAATCATGTTTATTCTTTATTTTTTTTTGTGTGTGTGCTTTTTTTTAAACGAATTGTGTTTTTTCCCCATCTTACATTACCGCTCTTAGGCTATGCCCTTACAGGCATTATGGCAGAACAGCCTTAGTGGCCTTTGTTAGACCAATGGCTATCCCAAAGCACTGTACATTGATTGTGCATGGCCCCAGGGGGTTAAAGAAACAGCTGTAGAGAGTGCTCTGTACCACATGTAAAAAAAAAAAAATATTACAAGAATGAGGAATTTGGAGGACAGAATTGTGACAAGAATACTTACCAAGTTTTTTTTCCGCCTAACTGAAAGACATATGCCCTGTATATAAACAAAATATACCACGTATCAGTTTTGATACCAAAGAACAGCAATGCTGTTAATAGCTGTTTTAAATTAATTTGTACTGTTTCTAGCATATAAAAATACCTTTCTAATTTAATTTTATTCTTGCTTCTCTGTGTCCCCCTTGGCGATGCTGCTAATCTGTACTGATGGGGAAGGCTTTGAGCAGAATCAGTCTTCTTTCCCCTTGGGCAGCTGACAATATAGTCCATTCTTCCATGCCATGCAGATAGGTAACATGGGATCCAGAATAATGAGGATATATACTGTGTGACTTACAAAAGTATGCACTCCCTTAGAAACCAATAAAATATAATGAAATAATACAATAAAGAATGAGTGAGCATATGCAGGGTTCATATCTGTTGTCAGGATGAAGGGATTTACAATCCTAACAAGCTAAGAAGAAGGAATCTTCTCAGCTTTTCTGCAATTCTACTGCAGAGACACTGCTCCTTCCATGACAAGCAGGGCAGAAAGCGATTTCTATTAGCTAATCTACAGTGAACACAGGATCACTATGCAAAGAACTGGCTGCAGGGAGAGTGACTGAGCATGCATGTCCACCAGCACTTGGCACTCCTAAACCATACCATAAATTTAAAAAAAACACAATTGAACATTTTAATATTAGATGAGGGATTTTCCCCAGCCCAGTTCCCCATCTATTTACATCAGAACATCACACTTGTCTGTCCTTGGCATATAAATGAACACAACATGTTATTAAACTTTGTTATTTACACTACAGCATAGGCTAGGGTACAGAGATCTTGGGAACTGCCGCTGTTTGGAGATGCTGTGTAGTTTGATTTTATTGTAAAGAGCAATACCCAGTATTCTATGGGGCCTTACTGTACATACCTCTGATTTAAAACAGAGTTTTTCTTCTGTGTGATCTGCCCCATTGGAAACCATAATCCAGAGATATTCCTCCCTAGGAGCATTACTTCTACAAGAGAGTAACCGTATGAAGCACCACATGGTGGCAGACGAAATGCCTAACAACTCCATAGTACAAAGCTGCGGGGACGCTGCATACCTCTGAACAGCCACCGTGCACATATCGTGTAAACTCAGCAATACCCCATACAGCACAATGTTTCAATTACAACTATCTTTCCAGGAACGAGTTCTAAGCAGGTTATTACTTTGTTGTTGGTAAGTGGGTGCAATATTTTGTTTCTGGACATGTGTATGTTGCTACCCCTTCGACTACTTACTAAATTCCTTCTAATTAGCAATTTTCCAATTTGCAAATTAAATTGCCTTAAGAAAACTTGGAAACATTGGAAACCATGGCATTAGAACTGCCCTTAGTTTTAATTCTGCCCGTCCACTCACCAAACATCTTTACCTTTATTTTCTGATGAACTAAACAAAGGCTAGTCAGAAACTTCACCATCTCTCTTTTCTGGCTACCGTAAATAGTGCCATAATGATTTTAATTTTTTAATTTATGGAACCTGGCTGAGGCCACTATTGGTAGCACTTAAGAATATTCCAAGTTTTGCAGTGGGGAACTATGATTAACAGCTGAAGATAATTGTATACCATCCCTTGCTTGGCCCTACCTATGGTATGCCGTTACTATTCTACAGAAGAAGAAAAAAACGGAAGGAAGTTAATGCTACTGGATCAGCATGTGTGCAAAGCTATGGTACAACCCCGAAAGGGGTTATGATAAGTCTCAGCTGAATCATGTACCTGTCTCTCTATGCTTGGCTCAGAGAACGCCAGCTAAGCTGACACATCTGACCTGCGGGGAAAGACAGGAAGCTGATCTGACAAGGGACACCTGCTTGCCAGTGATGAAGCGCTGCTGTAATCTTTTCTCTAGTGCCTATTTCTGCTGAAGTGCATCAATGAAAATTTGGACAGATGTCTGGGGAATACAGATTGTCTAAATGAAAGAGTGTGACGTTCAACAGCAAACATGTGCATTTGCCATGGAACAAATATCATTTGTAATGGTAAAAGGACAGTTTCTTAGCATCATTGTATTTTTTAATTGAACAATACTTCAAAGATGTTTTATGCTGTCTGACTGATATTGATCATGTGTAGCCAGCACATTCAATCTTACAAGGGGGATTTAAAAAAAAAAAAAAAATTGTATTTGCCAGGCTTTATGTGCTTTTGTATATGTAACACGGTTTTAGCAAAATGGAGGTCAGAGAAATTGTCTCACACTAGAGCATGTTACAATTTGTAAAACAAAACACACCATCAGGCTCAACAATCCCATGCTAACATTTTCCTTGACCAGTTCCTAGAACAATATATCTGACTGGGAAAGTCCATATCTCCTTTCGGAGGATAAGCGTGAAGAATGGCGAGTTTCCTCAGATTTCGCACCACAGGTTAGCCAACGCCAAACCAATTGCAGCTTAGAGAATCCACTTACCTGGTTTGAAACTTAACAGACCCATTCTTGCATTAGTCTAATGTCTTGATTTTTTTGTCTTCATTTTATACAACGTTTTCTTTTTTAACATGTCTTTATGGTAGGCTTTTTTTTTTAAATAAAAGCCCTATATGGAATAAAGAGGGAAAACGTAGTCCCTTTCTGAGAAAAATAAAGGGGGAAAACATGGGCAAAGATACGGTAAGGGTAGGTGGGGGTTAAAAAGATCAAGTTAATTGGCAAAACCAATTCTGTACATATGTTAGCATATCATCCAGAGGTTTTCTTAAGTAATTAACAATTCAACCCTCAATCCATACTACAGGCTTTATCTTGGTTCAGCAGAATGAATGCCTCAAACATGGACATATTACCTCTCTTGTTATATTTCTTCCAGGTACTTCCTGTCATAATACCCAGATGGTTCTTCCGCAGGCTCACTTTCCCTATTAATAGCCTTTATCTGGGGATGTAAACCTCCAAGATTATGCCTATTGCTTATCAGGACACAGAAACAAGATGGGGAGTGTGCTTGCTGGATTACCATTTATATCGCACACCCATTCTAGGTACCTACATTGTTTATTTATTTCATGGTACAGGGGTTAAGAGATTGTTGTCTTTGGAGTCCTCCCTTACCTTTCTACATCCCACCTCCATTTTATGGATCCCTCGACCTTTTGAACCACCTCTAAGTCCTTTCTCATTAATATATCGCTTTTATGATAGGCTGCACCTTACATCTAGACCTGGCCCTATGACACCTGTCTTTCAATCCCTCATTTCCTGAGGGGCTAAATAGATAGTCAACCTGCTCCCAGACCAAATCTCCACGAACAACCATCTGACACTTTTTGAATGCTTTCCAATGGACACCCTACTCTGATCTGGTCTTAGGTGAGACTACTGTAGGAGATTGGCTTCTGTATCAGTAGCTAGATAGCTTCTACCACTTCCTATCTTCTAAAATGCATCTCCATAAAAAGCTTATGTTCTCTGTACAGCTTTGCACGCAAAAAGACCCACATTCCCATACTGTATCCTTAGTCTATGGACAGTTGACGAACAAGACAACAAGAACGCTGATCACATCTGTCCAAAGAGAATGGGCACATGGTCTTAGATGCTCTCTGACCCCTGCTGAATGGGATTGAGCTTTCCCGCTTACACGCAGGGAAAAAAAAATAAGGTGCTATCGAGGTGGTATAAAATCCCTGATTTGCTGGTGCTGCAATAGCGACATGGGCACATAATACCATATATGGTGGGATTGTCCTGAAATACAAATTCTATAGAAGAAGTTGTTCTTACTATATCTTGTAACACATACTCTCTAACTAAAATCTATTACCTTAAAGATATTGCCCTGCTGTCCCTGATTCTGGGACCTCTGTCTCTGTCTAAAAAAAAACAACAGGATTTTTGTACTTACCAGTAAAAGCCCTTTTCCGTTAAATTCACTGGAAGTCACAGTCCCATGGGTATAGGCTGCTGTCACTAGGTAAACATAAAAAAAATGTGTAGCTCTGGCAAGAGGGCTATACCCTCTGCTAAGCACTCAGCTCCTCAGTTTGTACCAAGAGCAGTAGGAGAGCAGAAAATGTTTAACACAATATTTCCAATTAGAAAAGCAAACGTAAGAAAGCCAAAAATTTAAAAAAAATAAAAAATAAATGCGGGACCTTTGTCCCCCAGTGAATTCAACAAGGAAGGTATTTTACTGGTAAGTACAAAATTCCTGATTTCTCGTTAAAGTATTCAATGGGGGGGGGGGGGGGACAGTACCATGGGATGTCTTAAAGCAGTCCCTTAGGTTGGGAAATAAATAAATATAGCCATGCGAGCAGCATAAACCACGGATGCATGCAACACCATCTGACCCAAACTGGCATCGGCAGAGGCCAAAGAATGGATCCGGTAAAGTCTCGCAAATGTATGTAACGAGGACAAGGTGGCAGCTTTACAGACCTGAAGAGCAGAAGCCTGATGCTGCCCCACCCAGGAGGCCCAAACTGTACTAGTAGAATGAGAAGTGACCCGGAAGGGTGGTTCCCCACTCTTAGAAGAGAAGGCCTTTTTTATGGCCAACCGTATCCAGCTAGCAATGGTGGCCTTTGAAGCCAGGCCACACTTACAAGGTCCCTCTGAAACAAAAAATAGGGAGTCCGACTTACAGAAGGACTTAGTGGCTGAAATGTAGACCCGAAGGGCTCTAACGACACCCAAGCAATGTAAGGCACATTCACATGGATGAGAAGGTTTAGGACAAAATGAAGGAAGGACAATGTCCTCATTAAGATGGAAGGAGGAAACCACCTTAGGAAAGAAGGAAGGAAGGAAGGAAGGAAGGAAGGAAGGAAGGAAGGAAGGATAGCACCGGACGGAGCACCACCTTGTCCCTATGAAAAACCATAAACAGGTGTTTGTAGGACAAGGCTGCCAGCTCAGAAACTCTACGGATAGATATGATCACCACAAGGAAGAACTACATCCAGGATAAGATCCTGAGAGAAACTTCCCGCAAACTTTCAAAGAGTGCATCCTGGTGAGCATAAAGGACCAGATTAAGATCCCAAGGTTTCAGAGGGGACCAATCAGGAGGAGCACAATGTGCAACTCCCTGCAAAAAAAGTCTTATCTGGAGATCAGAAAGCCAAAATGCATTGGAAAATAATAGATTGGACTGAAACATGCCCCTTTAGCGTATCCAATCTGAGTCCCTGATCAAAACCGACATGGAGGAAGGCCAGAATTCGCGGGATTGAAAAACGGAGGGGGTGGAACTTATGAGATTCGCTCCACCTAAAATAAGCCAATCAAGTGCGATGGTAAATAGTTTGGTATAGAGTCTTCCGGGCCTTAATCATGGTCTGAATAATCGGATCAGACAAATCTTTGAACTTCAAAACCGCGGTTTCAACAGCCAAGCTGTCAAATGCAGTCGAGGTAAAGCAGAGTGGAACATTGGACCTTGAGAAGGGAGGTTGTGCCGCAGGGGAAGTAGCCATGGGGTGTCTGCTAAAAGGAGCAATAGATCTGCGTACCAAGCTCTGTGAGGGCAGTCTGGCCCACCAGAATGGCTGTGATTCCTGCATCCTTGACTCTTTTCAGCACTCGAGGCAGAAGTGGAAGGGAAGGAAAAAGATAAAGGAGGTTGAAGGATGACCAGGGAAGATCCAAGGAGTCTGGAGACTTGTCCCAGAGAGATAGAATTGTCAGCTGTAGAGATCATGAGAGGAATTGAGCAAATTGGACTGCCTCGAAGGTTGAGACTATCGTCCCCAAGACTTACATAGTTACATAGTTCGCACGGTTGAAAAAAGACACAGGTCCATCAAGTTCAACCAAGGGATGGGAAAAGGGAAGTAAAAAAAATTTCTACACATAAAAGCTTATATTTTTTTGTTCTAGGAAATTATCGAAGCCTTTTTTTTTTAAAGCCGTCTACTGTCCCTGCTGTGACCAGCTCCAGCGGTAGACTATTCCATAAATTCAGAGTTCTCACAGTAAAGAAGGCTTGTCGCCTCTGCAGGTTGAACCTTTTTTTTTTTTCAGACGGAGGGAGAGCCCCTTTGTTTTTTTATGGATTTTTTTTACATTGAACAGGATTTCACCATATTTTCTGTATGTGCCATTAATATATTTATATTAGTTAATCATGTCCCCCCCCCCCCCCTAGGCTAAATAGGTTTAGTTCTTTTAATCTTTCCTCATAACTTAGATTCTCCATGCCCCTTATTAGCTTCGTTGCTCTTCTTTGTATTTTTTCTAACTCCAGGGCATCTTTTCTATGAACTGGAGCCCAGAACTGAACTGCATATTCTAGATGAGGCCTCACTAATGCTTTGTAAAGTGGTAATATTACATCCCTGTACCGCGAGTCCATGCCTATTTTAATACACGACAATATCTTGCTGGCCTTTGAAGCAGCTGATTGACATTGCATGCTGTTATTTCGTTTATGATTTACAAGTACACCCAGATCCTTCTCAACAAGTGACTCCCCCAGTGTAGCTCCTCCTAGGACACATGATGCATGCAGGTGGTTCGTACCCAGGTGCATAACTTTACATTTATCTACATTAAACCTCACTTGCCAAGTGGACGCCCAAACACTCAGTTTGTTTAAATCCGCTTGCATCAACATCTTCCATAGACTGCTCATTACTACATAGCTTGGTGTCATCTGAAAAAATAGAAATAGTGCTATTAATCCCATCCTCTATATCATTAATAAATAAGTTAAATAATAGTGGTCCCAGCACGGAACCCTCGGGTACACCACTCATAACCGGGGACCATTCAGAGTAGGAATTATTGACCACAACTCTCTGGATACGGTCCTTAAGCCAATTCTCAGTCCAATTACAAACGATACTTTCTAAACCTATAGTCCTTATGTAATGAGGGGGTAGGGAGACAGACAGGTGAGCCCCAATTCACCCGCCACTCAGTCCCCGCCTACCTGCAACGACCCGCCCTAGGCGACGGGGTACAACTGGGCGAAGGTCCCTACACTCAACAGGTGCACGACAGACAAACAGACAAGGGCACAAAGAAGCCGGGAAAATGGGGAAGTTGCCCACGGGAACACCGTGAGCAACAAGCGATGTGAACGAGCCGAGTCAAACCAGGAGATGAGCGAGGTACAAAACGCAGAGCAGAAGAGTGGTCAGGAAAGCCAAGGTCAATAACAAGCAGAGGGTCAGTAGTTCAAGAAGCTGCAGCAGGGCCAGGAAACCAGCAGAGAAGAATCACAAGCAAAGGAGGAACAGGAAAGGCAGGTATAAACAGACAGAGGGCGGGAGCTAGCTCCATCCGGCCAGGCTGCGACAGGCTCTCCCACTCCTAAGCCTGCCATCCTGAGTGGTGGAAGATGGAGTCAGTCTCACAGACATAGAAGCAGGTGCAGACTGATTACCTATGGGCGTCGACACAGAAGCTGTGTCTGGAAGATCCTTTACACCTTAATTTACCCATTAGATGCCTATGAGGGACAGTGTCAAATGCCTTTGCAAAGTACAAAAACACTATATCCACAGCGGCCCCTCTGCCTAGGCTTCTGTTCACCTCTTCATAAAAACAAATCAGGTTGGTTTGACAGCTTCTATCCTTGGTAAAACCGTGCTGGCTGTCACTTATAATACTATTTTTTGTCACATAATCCTGTATATAGTCCCTCAATAGCCCCTCAAACATTTTCCCCACAATGGATGTTAAGCTTACTGGTCTATAATTACCCGGGAAAGACCTAGAGCCCTTTTTAAAAATAGGCACCACATTTGCCCTGCGCCAATCCATTGGCACTATACCAGTCACTAGAGAATCTCTAAATATTATGAAGAGGGGGACAGAAATAACTGAACTAAGCTCTTTAAGAACTCTAGGGTGTAACCCATCTGGTCCCGGGGCCTTGTGTACATTTATTTTGTTTAATTTAGCTTGGACCATCTCTACATTCATCCAATTCAATATATCAACGGATATATTAACAGCACTGGAACCGGCTACATCAGCTGCTCTTTCTTCTGTTGTATATACAGAGCTGAAGAACCAATTTAGTAACTCTAAATATTTGAATAAACACGGATTTAACCATATAATTATTGAGCCAACAACAACAATTGCAAAAGCAATTTAAGGTGTATTAATGCAAATCTGTTACTAAGGGGATCTGAATCTCCTAAAATGCCCAGCACTAAATTGTCAGGAATCACACAGCCAAAGATCTTACCAGTCCATAGCAATACCTCTATCCAGTTTCTGTGCAACCTTAGACATTTTCTGAGCAGGTGAATGAGGCTGATATTAGGTAGTAAACATTTCAAGCAGGCAGAAGTACCGTATCAGAAAATAACACTTATTTAACTCCTTGGCGCAGAATCATGTAAATGCACAGCATAGAAAGGCAGCCATTCGCGCATTCCACCGTGCATGTACGTATTTTGTGATCGTGGGGGCACAGAAACTTTGCCTTTATGATCACCGCGGGAGCATGGCTGTGAATAAGAGCCGAGTTCCTACTGCAACGGCAAGGATTGGAGAAACCTCCATTCCCTGCCGTTTATCCCCTTAAATGCCGCGGTGATTGACGACGGGTTCCCATGGCAGCCGGTTGGCCTAATAAAGACCCCCAGGCCTGTCCTAGCTGTATGCCTATTTTTTTTTCTATGAAAAGTGGTTTTATATACTAGAAGTGTAAAAAAAGGAACAAAAACACACACACACACGCACACACACACACACACACACACACACACACACACACACCGTATCGCCACAATGGTAACGACTCAAATAATAAAGTTAACTTATTAACTAAACCTCTGGATGAACGCCATACAAAAAAACACACTAAAACCACAGCAAAAATGCTTTTTTTTTCTCATTCACCCACCAACAAATATAAGTTTATCAATAAGTCCCATGTACCCCAAAACGATACCAGTGAAAACTACATCTCGTCCAGCAAAAAAACAAGCCCACATATAGCTACATTGATGGACAAAATAAAAAGTTATGGTTCTTGGAGAGTGGTGATGCAAAAACAATTATTTTTTGTTTAAAAATACTTTAATTGTGCAAAAGTAGCAAAACATAATAAAAACTATTCATATTTGGTATTGCCCTAAACATACTGACCCATAGAATAAAGTTAACATGTTATTTACACCGCATAGAACGGCGTTAATTTGAAACGCGAAAAACAATGCTGGAATAGCTGTTTTTTTTCAATTCCTTCCTTAAAAAATGTATAAGGGTATGTTCACACGGCCTATTTACGGACGTAATTCGGGCGTATTAACCCCCGAATTACGTCCGAAATTACGGCTTGAAAGCGTTGACAAACATCTGCCCATTGAACGCAATGGGCTGACGTTTGTCTTCACACGAGGCGTATATTTATGCGTCGCTGTCAAAAGACGGCGCGTAAATAGACGCCCGTGCCAAAGAAGTGTCATGTCACTTCTTCAGACGTAAATGGAGCCGTTTTCCATGGACTCCATGGAAAAACAGCTCCAGTTACGTCCGTAATGGACGCGGCGTTCAAGCGCCTGCACATGCCGTTACGGCTGAAATTACGGGGCTGTTTTCTCCTGAAAAACAACCCCGTAATTTCGTCCGTTACGGACGCTGCCGTGTGAACATACCCTAAAAGTTAATCAATATAATATTTACACCCAAAGATTGTGCAATTGAAAAATTGTCGACATAAATGTCATATAGATGTGGGTCCCACCTCTGGGAACCGCACCTATCTCTAGAACGGGGGCCCTAAACCCCGTTCTAGCTTTGTCTGATCTCACTGACTCCCGGCCACATAGTAGTGAATCGCAGTTACGGAAGCAGCGCAGCATGCGAGCTACGCTGTTTTCGTAACTCACGACAGTATAACCTTTCTCATGGTCGGAATTCACCTCATTCAGCCGCAACACAGAGAGGCTGAACAGGGTTTAGGGGGCCCCGTTCTGGACATAGATACGGGTCCCACCACTGGCGTAGCTATAGGGGGTCGCAGCGGTCGCAATTGCAGACTGTACTTACCTTCCTGGTTCCGGATCGCAGGTCGAGGTCCTGACGTCAAGTGCTGTGAGCAGCGTATGACGTCACAGCGCTATGCGTCGCGCACAACATCGAGAGGACAGAACTACCGCCATGGCTGAAGAGGAAGGTAAGATTAGTAGCCCTGACTGGCGGCGTCCGACTCCCGGGACCCGCCAATCAGCTGTTTTGAAGGGGCCGCAGCACTCGTACGAGAGCTGCTCCCCTTCATTCCGGTCACACTGTGAATCGGTGTCGGCGATTCACAGTGTGAGCGAGTAGTGAAATGAAGGGGAAGCAGCTCTGGTACGAGTGCTGCGGCCCCTTCAAAATAGCTGATTGGCGGGTCCCGGGAGTCGGACCCTGACATATCAGCTATTGATGGCCTATCCTGATGATAGGCCATCAATGTTTAGGGACTGGACAACCCCTTTAAGCCTACGATGTAGCAGGCTTAGGGGGCCCATGAGACAGAATCACAGATTGTGTGATGCTGTCTGCTGGGCCCTGTATCTAAGCCAATCACATGGTAGGCTTAGATACATGGCCCATGTGTGATCCTGTCTGATGGGCCCTGTATATAAGCATACCACACTGTAGGTTAAGATACAGGGCCCCAGCACACAGTAATCTTATACTGTATAAGATTACTGTCTTCTGGACTCTGTATCTAAGCCTACCTTGTGGTAGGCTTAGATACAGGATCCCACAGGCCGTATCACACATGGGCCCTGTTTCTAAGCCTAACACATGTGTTACTAATCAGTGTTTTTTGTGTGTTTTCTTACAGGTTCGGTCGTTGAACTACATCGGATTCCAGGACTACTTTGATGACGGCTTTTTTTTTATTATCAATAAAATGGTTAATGAGGGTTGTGTGTTTTTTTTTTTATTTCAATAAAATATTTTTTCTATGTCATTGTGTTTTTTTTTAAACTATAGTACTACCGCCTTAGTAATGGCCGCCGGCTGATTGACAGCATCCATTGCTAAGGCGGGGCTTAGTGTTAGCTGGTGATGAGGCTAACACTAACCCCCTTTATTACCCCGGTACCCACCGCCACCAGGGGTGCTGGGAAGAGTCGGGTACCATCCAGTACTCGACCATCTGTAGTGATGGTCGGCCACTGGAGTGGCCGCAGGCTGGTATTATCAGGAGGGGAAAGGCCAAAAAGAGTGTCCCTTCCCACCCTGGTGATGCTAGGCTGCTGCTGCTTTATTGCATCTGGCTGGTTATGAAAAATGGGGGGAACCCCACGTCATTTAAAAAAAAAAAAAAAGAACGATGTCGGGTCCCCCCCGAATTTTCATAACCAGCCAGATGCAACACAGCAGCAGCAGGCAGCATTACCAGGGTGGTAGGTGCCACTGTTTTTGGCCTTCCTCAGCCTAATACTACCAGCCTGCGGCCACCCCGGTGCCTGGCCGTTACTACAGATGGTCGGGTACTGGTTCGTACCTGGCTCTACACAGTACCCCTGGTGACGGTGTTTACTGGGGTAATAAAGGGGGTTAGTGTTGGCCTCTGCACCTGCTAACATTAAGCCCCGCCTTAGTAATGTGGGTTGTCAATCATCCAGCGGCCATTACTAAGGCGGTGATAATAAAGTTTAAAAAGATACAAGCACATAGAAAAAATATTTAATTGAAATAAAAAAGCACAAACCTCATTAACCATTTTATTGAGAATAAAAAAACGCCGTCATTGAAGTCCTCGTATCCGAAGTCCAACAACCGAACCTGTAAAAAAACACAAACACACAAAAATAATCAGTAACACATAAAGAAGCAAAATTATTATTCTTACCTTTCCTGGGTCCAGCGCTGGAGCCGCAATGTCAGCGAGCTGAGTCCTGTATTTAATCCGATCATGTGTGATACTGTCTGCTGGGCCCTATATCTAATCCAATCATGTGTGATACTGTCTGCTGAGCCACTGTATCTAATCCTATCATGTGTGATTCTGCCTTCTGAGCCACTGTATCTAATCCTATCATGTGTGATACTGTCTGCTGAGCCACTGTATCTAATCCAATCATGTGTGATACTGTCTGCTGAGCCACTGTATCTAATCCTATCATGTGTGATACTGCCTTCTGAGCCACTGTATCTAATCCTATCATGTGTGATACTGTCTGCTGAGCCACTGTATCTAATCCTATCAGGTGTGATACTGTCTGCTGAGTCATTGTATCTAATCCTATCATGTGTGATACTGTCTGCTGGGCCACTGCATCTAATCCTATCATGTGTGATACTGTCTGCTCAGTCACTGTATCTAATCCTATCATGTGTGATACTGTCTGCTGAGCCAATGTATGTAATCCTATCCATAGTTTATAGGGTCGTAGTTCTATAGATATGCTATGCTATCTCCTATACACACATTTTTTTTTGGGCGGACACATGTATTGGGGCTATTTCCCCTGACATATTAAGCCCTGAGGGTATGTTCACATGGCAGCATCCGTTACGGCTGAAATTACGGTGCTGTTTTCAGGAGAAAACAGCACCGTAATTTCAGCTGTAAAGGCATGTGCAGGCGTCTTTCGCTGCGTCCATTACGGACGTAATTGGAGCAGTTTTTCCATGGAGTCCATGGAAAACGGCTCCATTTACGTCTGAAGAAGTGACAGGCACTTCTTTGACGCGGGCGTCTTTTTTACGCGCCGCCTTTTGACAGCGGCGCGTAAAAAAAATGACCGTCGGCACAGAACATCGTAAAGCCCATTCAAATGAATGGGCAGATGTTTGCCAACGCTTTTGAGCCGCATTTTCGGACGTAATTCGGGGCTAAAACGGGTCTGTGAACCCAGCCTTAGTGACGCTCCTGGCTGCTAGTGCTGCATTGTTGGGTCACTTAGGAGACCCAGCGATGCAGCTGAAAGCTGCGGACCGTCGGCCATGAGAAGTTTGTGGGGGGGGCCCAATAAGAACTTTTGCATCGGGGCCCATGAGCCTTTAGCTACGCCCCTGGGTCCCACCTCTGGGATCTGCACCTATCTGACATTTATCCAGCGGATATGTCATGAATGTCTCTCATGGGAAAACCCCTTTAAGGCTAAAATAGGCCTGGTCCTTATGGGGTTAAGAACTTTGGATACAATATAATGCATGATTACACGTAAACTGTGATACACAATGTGCAGAATTTAATCAAACATAGGTGGTACCCCGATTCCCCCAGATTTTACACAGGATATACCCTGATGCGTCTGACACATGTTGGCGTTGTGGTATAGAGACCGGAGCGATGTTTGATATTTGGTGGTCATGCCCTGTGTTGCAGACTTTCTGCAAAGCTATTTTGGACATTTATGTATCAGTCTATAAATCTCCTATCGTACCAACTTCTCAGATAGGTCTTTTATCTCTGATCCCTGGCCCTCTGCCAAGCATAAAGATGGGTCTTCTGAGACACTTCTTGACTGCGGCCCGAACTGTCATCCCTAGACACTGGAAGTTCACTGAACCTGCCACAATTAGGGAATGGGTGGTCGAGATGGACCTTCTCTATACAGTAGAATGGAATCTCTATTTTCAGAGGACTGGGATCACTCTGATTGAATTATGTCCCTCTGGCTTGCATGGTCCTCCTTCAAATCTGGTCCACAATTTGCTACTTGGTTGAGTTGAACGCCAACTCCCTTTTCAGTCCGGCTCGCATGACCCGATTAGGGTCACACCTTCCATCTGGTAACGCGACTGACCTCTTTCTTCCCTACAGTCCATTCTTTCTTCCCCCCTCATGTACCTAACACTATATACTGTTCTCATCTCTATGCTCTGCTTAACCCATGAATTCTACATCTTCCCCCTGAAGTCCCCACCCCCTTCTTTCCTTTCTTTGCTCTTATATTTACCACATTCTAATACTTGTTTCACATCATATGAACCACTTAATATATGTTTGACTACTGAATGAAGGAAACACGCATTTCTTTGCCGGTATTACCTGTATTTGTAATGACACTGTTATTGCTTTGTATGTATGTTGATATGAACATATTTGCTTATATCTTTTGTATTTGAAAAATCTTTAAAATAAAAATGTGATTATTGAAAAAACATACATGGTGCTCCTGTAGATGTTTTTCCAGTATAAACTCCAACTTTTCCTATAATTCCTTAAAGAGGCTCTGTCACCAGATTTTGCAACCCCTATCTGCTATTGCAGCAGATAGGCGCTGCAATGTAGATTACAGTAACGTTTTTATTTTTAAAAAACGAGCATTTTTGGCCAAGTTATGGCCATTTTTGTATTTATGCAAATGAGGCTTGCAAAAGTACAACTGGGCGTGTTGAAAAGTAAAAGTACAACTGGGCGTGTATTAGGTGCGTACATCGGGGCGTGTTTACTACTTTTACTAGCTGGGCTTTCTGACGAGAAGTATCATCCCCTCTTCAGAACGCCCAGCTTCTGGCAGTGACAGACACACAGCCGTGTTCTCGAGAGATCACGCTGTGACGTCACTTCCCCAGGTCCTGCATCGTGTCAGACGAGCCGGCACCAGAGGCTACAGATGATTCTGCAGCAGCATCGGCGTTTGCAGGTAAATCGATGTAGCTACTTACCTGCAAACGCTGATGCTGCTGCAGAATCAACTGTAGCCTCTGGTGCCGATGTGGCCGACACGATGCAGGACCTGTGAGTGACGTCACAGTTCTGCACTGCCAGAAGCTGGGCGTTCTTAAGAGAAGTGGATGATACTTCTATACACAACGCCCAGCTAGTAAAAGTAGTAAACACGCCCCGATGTACGCACATAATACACGCCCAGTTGTACTTTTACTTTTCAACACGCCCAGTTGTACTTTTGCAAGCCTCATTTGCATAAATACAAAAATGGCCATAACTTGGCCAAAAATGCTCGTTTTTTAAAAATAAAAACGTTACTGTAATCTACATTGCAGCGCCTATCTGCTGCAATAGCAGATAGGGGTTGCAAAATCTGGTGACAGAGCCTCTTTAACCCATCTATTCTTTCTCTTGTGAAAATGTGTTTTATAGAAAAAAATTCAACATTATTTTATATAACGCAGATATAAAACCTATTCTTGTCTGCTTACTCAATAAAATGTGTATTACATATTCTTGTGTTATAAATATAGGCTTATTTTAACAAAAATTTAACCCTTTCCCGACATTTGACGTATCCATACACCAAAGTCGGGTAGGGGAAGTATGGAGCGGGCTCATGGAGTGAACCTGCTTCATATGATGCCGGCGTCGGCTATAACAACCGACACCTCGAGTAACTAGCGGCATCGCGCTCGAGCGCGATCCCGCTAGTTTAACTCGTTAAATGCCCGGTCAACAGAGACCGCAGCATTTAAATCATTAGAAAGAGGTGGGCGACCCCCTCTAACAGTTCATCGCGACCCCCGCAATGCAATCGCGGGGGGGGGGGCGATGGTTGCTACGGCTGCCTGGGGCCTAATGAAGGCCCCCAGGTCCGCCATCTATGTACACCTATTAAGCCTGTACAGCCTTAATACAGGGCTTAATAGTCAGAATCACGATATACTGCAATACATTAGTATTGAAGTATTTCATGCAAGCGATCTGACGATCGCTGGTTGAAGTCCCCTAGGGGGACTAATAAAAAAAGTAAGAATGAGTTAAAGTTTTTTTTTTTGTGTAAAAAATAAATAAATATTAAAAGTTTAAAAAAAAACCTTTTCCAATTTTCCACCTAGAGCATAGTAAAAAAATAAAATAAATAAACATAATTGGTATCGCCGCGTCCGTAAAAGTCTGAACTTTTAAAATACATCATTATTTAACCCATTATTGTAATGACGGGGGGTGGGGAGACAGACAAGTGAGCCCTAATCTACCCGCCACTCAGTCCCTGCCTACTTGCAACGACCCGCACTAGGCGACGGGGTACAACTGGGCGACAGTACCTACGCTCAATAAGTGCAGGACAGACAAACAGACAAAGGTACACAGAGCTAGGGGGAGAAAGGGGCAGTTGCCCACGGCAACACCGTGAGCAACAAGAGAAGTAAACAAGCCGAGTCAAACCAGGAGTGTACGCGGTACCAAACGCAGAGCAGGAGAGTAGTCAGCAAGCCGGGGTCAATATGAAGCAAGGACAATAGTACAAGACGCTGCAGCAGGGCCAGGAAACCAAACGAAAAGAATCACAAGCAAAGGAGGAACAGGAAAGGCAGGTATAAATAGACAGAGGGCGGGAGCTGGAGCTAGCTCCGTCTGGCCAGTGGAAAAATTGTTCAGCAGTTCCTTCATGGTAATAAGGTTGAAAATAACTGGCTTATGGTATAAAATACTATAAAATATAAAATAATTGGCTTATTGTATAAAATATTAAATAACTGGCTTATGGTGTAAAATATAAAATAACTAGCTTATGGTATAACATATAAAATAACTAGCTTATGGTATAAAATATAAAATAACTAGCTTATGGTATGAAATATAAAATAACTGGCTTATGGTGTAAAATACTATAAAATATAAAATAACTAGCTTATGGTATAAAATATAAAATAACTGGCTTATGGTATAAAATAGTATAAAATGGGGCTGGGTGATTTTGCCAAAAAACGAAAATCTAGATTTTTTTTCAACCCTATGGGTGATTTTCAATTTGAATCTCGATTTTCTTATTACTGTTAAATAAACTAAAATAAAATACCAAGAGATTATTTAATAAATTATTTTCTTTATATAAATAACTTTTTAACATATATTGCTATTTTAATTATATGTAACTTCACAATTTTTAACCTCTGCAAATACTTTATCAGAAATACAATTGGAGAAATCTTTATCTAATTAATTATAACGTCTGTGTTCCCCTGCAGGCAACAGGTTAAGGCCTCATGCACACGACCGTGCTCGTAATTACGGCTCGTAATTACAAGCACGGCTGGGCACGGCCGGCCACGGGCAGCCGGCCGCTTTTCCGAGCCGTGCTCCCATTATAAAGTATAGCAGCACGGCCCGTAAAATACAAAAATAGAACATGTTCTATTTTTTTTACGGCACGGGCACCTTCCCGTGAGAAAACGGGAAGGTACCCGTGGCTAACAGAAGTCTATGGGCCCGTTATTGCGTGTCGTAATTACGACCCGCAATAACGGGTGTTTTTACGGTCGTGTGCATGAGGCCTACCAGAATCTATAATCAATGATGCACTGCGTGAATTAACATCCCGCTCTGCCAGTCTCCACCTCAGCCGGTCTCTGACATTGTAGGCGAGAGCAATGTAAATTGCAGAAGGGCCAGGCAGATAGCGCTGAGCGGGCACTCTGGGGAGGGATAACATTATAGTGTCTAAAGTCTGAGCAGGACTCTGTGCAGTACCAGCCCCACCATGGGGTTTTAAATAAATGACATTAAGGCCCGATTCACATGACCGTGATTGGACCATGCATGAAAAACGGTCCATGTGTTAAACGGATATCCCGGCCCAAACACGGTACATGTGAACGAGACTCCTGGCATCAGTCATTTAGGCTACAGTCACAGGACAGTGAAAAAAACTGGCCATTAAAAACTCATCAATTGTCAGTTTTTCATGTCCATTTTGCATCAGTGTCTCCAAATGGATTTCCTTTGTCAGGTTTTTTTTTTATTCCAATCCCTTGAAAACACCACAGTGCCCATGTAGACAGTGCCGCAATGTCCCCATATAGTGCCACTGTGCCCCTATATAGTGACACAGTGCCCCCATATAGTGCCACAGTGCCTCCATATAGTGCCACAGTGCCCCCATATAGTGCTACAGGGCCCCCATATAGTGCCACAGGGCCCCCATATAGTGACACAGTGCCCCTATATAGTGCCACAGTGCCCCTATATAGTGCCACAGTGCCAAGCTATAATGCCACAGTGCCCCCGTATATACTGCCACAGTGCCCCCATATAGTGCCACATTGCCCCCATATATACTGCCACAGTGCCCCATATAGTGCCACAATGCCCCATATAGTGCCACAGTGCCCCCATATAGTGACGGGGGCCCACATATAGTGACGAAGTACCCACATATAGTAACAGTGCCACCACCCCATATAGTGCCACACAGCCTTGCAGATAGCACCCGAACCCCCCCTCCTTGTAGATAACAGCACCACCTCCACCCCCTTGTAGATCACAGCACCACTTGTAGATCGCAACACAACACCACACCCTCCCTTGTAGATCGCACCCCCACATGTAGATCGCACTCCCACTCCCTTGTAGATCGCACTCCCACCCCCCCTTGTAGATCGCAGAACCCCACTCCATCCTTCTTGTAGATAGCGCCACTGTCGCTGCCACTACGGGCTGAATCCCCGGCCAGAGGTTGCTGACACTTTGACACTAGTGGGAGCTACAGTGGCGCTATCTACAAGAGGAGGGTGCTGTGATCTGCAAAGGGGGGTGGCGCGATCTGCAAGGGGGGGTGGCGCGATCTGCAGGATGGGGGTCGCGATCTGCAGGGGGGTGGCGCGATCTGCAAGGAAGGGTGCAATCTACAAGGAGGGGTAGTATCTACAGGGCGGCGTGGCTATATACTAGGAGTCTCTGCTTCCCCACGGAACTGCTGTGCCGTACTGTATAATTTTTTTCACTACAGAACACCAATTCCGTAGGGAAGCAGAGACTCACAAGCTGCGCCCCGTTCTGATGGGGAAGATCAGGCAGTGACGAGGCGGCGGGGCTGAGCTTCCTCCTGCAGCACGGCACCACTAAAAAAATCTATTTAATGATAATGTTAAAAAACAGAGGCTTTGAGGGCGAATTAATCAAATTATACGCCCTTCTATAAAATATAAAATAACTGGCTTATGGTATAAAATACTATAAAATATAAAATATTATAAAATATAAAATAACCGGCTTATGGTATAAAATATTTCCTGATTAGGACATATCGGAGGGTGTAACAGCACTGTATGCCACTCCCTGTTCATCCCCAAAAGATGTCCCTCAACAATCTCTGCTTAGAGGCAGAATCAGGACAGGGGTGGGCATATTAGATAGTTGCACCTCATCTGGTGTTCAGTCCAATACACTATTTCCTTACAATGTACAACTTATGGGAGTTATAGGATAAAGTGGGTTTATCAAACATCAGTACTATGTTCACACGGGGTATTTTGCCGAGTTTTTTTACGCGGAAACCGTGTCGCAAAACTCGGCAAAAACGGCCCGAAAATGCCTCCCATTGATTTCAATGGGAGGCGTCGGCGTCTTTTTCCCGCGAGCAGTAAAACTGCCTCGCGGGGAAAAGAAGCGACATGCCCTATATTCGGGCGCTTCCACCTCTGGCCTCCCATTGATTTCAATGGGAGGCAGGGAAAGCGTATTTCGCGCTGTTTTATGCCCGCGGCGCTCAATGGCCGCGGGCAAAAAACGGCGCGAAAAACTCCGCGAAAATCGGCGGGCAGGGAGAGGAATATCTGCCTCAAGCTTCCAAACGGAATTTTGAGGCAGATATTCCTCCTGCAAAATACCCTGTGTGAACATAGCCTTATTATTATGAAATTATTTAAACATAGTAACCATATATTTACCATTATTTGCCAATAATGATATCAATTAAAAATATGTATTATTATTATTACTATTACTATTAGCAGCATTTCAACGGAGGCTGTTCTTTGAAAATATAAAGACAAGGCTGATGTGCTACATGAATTTCTTTCATAAATGAATTCTATGCAAATATCTCAGCTTATTAATATGTAGTTGATGAATTGTCAACATGTATTATCCAAATTGCTCTGTGGTATCAGACAGTGAGTGACAGTAAATGGCTGAAGTAATTCACTTCATTACAGAACATTTCTCCCATCACGTATCGAAAAACATGTACATTAGGGCTGAATATGTTTGAGGTTCAAGTCTTTGAAAGCTTCTACACTTTAAATAAGTACAGTATATTTTCTAACTTTCAGACAATATAATTAAATAAAAAATGTAATCTAATATTACCATGATAACATGAGATCACCATTTAAACTTATTTAGCAAATGTACAAAATATGGCTGGTCGCCAATCCCCTAAAGACTTGATAAGTGGATGTTACACATTGTAGCTACCATTATTGGTAAAACACAACAAAAAAGGGAAATCACAGAAGGGTTGGACATTTTACGTTATAGTTGTTATCTGATTATTGATTGTGTAGAATCAAAGAAACCTTTCTTATAAACAATAGTCCTGCTGGAATTGATGAATGATCATTAAGTGTAGTGGTAAAACCTTATTAAATCACAGAATGCAAAATTCCAGAAGTTCAAACATTATTTTTACTACAAATATTAAAACAATAAAATATAGCCCATATTATTATGTATATTGTTTTATACGTCAGTATTGGCTGACCCTAATATGTTAGGCTTCGCATCTGCGTCAGGGCTCCGTTCGGGGGTTCTGTCAGAGCTTTCCATCAGGGGAACCCATGGACGGAACCCTGACTGAAACAAACAGAAACCGTAGGTTTCCGTTTGCATCACCATTGATTTCAGATCCGGTGCAAATGGTTTACGATTGTCTCCGTTGTGCAATGGATCCGTCTTTTGAACGGAAGCAATACCTTAGTCGTACGGCATTGCTTCTGTTAAAACGAGGTAAACTTTGCACAATGGAGACAATGGAAACCATTTGCACCGGATCCATCACTATTGAAATCAACGGTGATGCAAACGGAAATATATGTTTGTTTCAGTCAGGGTTCCATTCATGGGTTACTCCAAGTAAACTCTAGGGACGTAACTGTCCATATAAGGCAAGTTATGTCATTGAGGCTACCCTAGTGAAAATAAAAAGCAGCTACTCTGTGTGCCGCATGTATAGGTGTCGAGTACAAAGGCTACGGAAATGGGTCTTCAAGAAAAGAAAGTCATCTGACTCCCTCTGGTTCGGGGAGGTTTGGATGTGGTGGTATGTGCGCTCATTCATTTCTGAGAAATTGTAATAATAATTGCTCAGTGTGCATAAAAAGGTTGAAGATAAATTATAAAATTTAATTGAGCACACCTAAAATTGATCAGCATTTACAATGCCTACGACTTTTGGGAGAGTCATAGCTAGCAATGATGATGCTGCATGTCAGGAACCTTTCCCAATAATTGTGTATTGAAAATGGTTACCAGTCACTTGGCAAAAATGTTTAAAAAAATTAATCCACAGATCTTTTGGCGGCGGTTTGGAATATTCCCATCTAAGACATTTCTGCCATATCTACTGGATAAACCATAAATGTCTAATAGATGTGGGTCCTTCTCTGGTGAGGTGGCCCATGGCTGCCAAACCCACAAGAAAAATCAGTTAAGATGTAGCCGCTCTCTCCATTGATTACTATGGCAGCTATGGAAAATGCAGAGCCTGTTTGCTCGGCTGATTACCGAACTCCCTTAGGGATCAAAGGAATCAATATGCGCAGCCACCTCTCCATTGATTCTTTGAATGAATATAGCAGTCAGCGGTTGCCTTACCAGGCGGGACAGTGGTCGGGTGTCCTGCGTTCTGATGATAGATCTAGGACCCGCATTTGTCCGGCATTTCTGGCATATCCTGTGGACATGCCATAAATGTCTTAGATGGGAATAACCGTTTAAAGAAATATTAGGGTTTCAAAAAATTAAATTTAATTCTTTGTATCAATTTTTTCTGTATCAATTCCTCAATTCCTTTTCCTTTTTAAATGATCTTCTTGCTGTCATTAAATAGGAACTTCCAATGTTTACTTCCAGTGGAAGTAAAAAAAATCGTTCCTGGTCATGTGATGATAACACAGGTGCATGGCAGGTTACAAGATACAGATCTAATAAAGTTTATGTTGAATCACGGGAAGCAGATATCTTGCAAATAGAGAGACAGATTTACTACTGTGCCTGGATCTATAAAGTATCTTAAAATGTACCAAATATTAGCGCAAATTAGCACAGTTTTGCGCAATTTTGATGTTTGCACCTCACTAGACACTTTTTAAAATAGGTGGTGTTCCGAATAGGTGGTGTGGTTAAGTGGAAAAGGGGTGTGGCTGGCCAAAAAGGGATGTGGCTTAAAATGTGCCAATGTGCCCCCAAAGAACTGGCATAAAAAGTGTTATAAGGAAGAGAAAAGTGTCTAACAGGTCATACAAGATGCACCAATATTATGATACAGCATTGTATTATTATGATAAATTTGGCGCATTTTATGCCTGCTTGGTCTAAGTTTATGCTTTACAACTAGATTAGACAGTAAATGTTCAGTTGCATTTTATTGCAGTTCTTTTTTTTTTTTGCCACAAATCAGACGGATCTAAATAGGAGTATGAATGAAAGGTGACTCCTGTTTTTTAGATCCATTTTCAGTTTTGGCAGAAAAAAAAGCAAAACGTGAACTTTTGCATTGACTGATGTCATTTTTTCTTTTAAATGATCAATTTATTATAAAAGTGTAGGGTCTCTTAAGGAAAATGTATTTAATCACAGACTATTAAAAGCACCACCATTTTTCAACTAAAAGGAAGAGGTTTAATATTTTTGGGGGGACAGATATTGAAAAACTGCTGTGTGTTGCTGAAATTTTACAAAAATTGTCTTTTAATACAGGCTGTACATCAGGACCAGTACAAGATAAGGTTCAGTTCACATCTCGTTTTGTGCACGTGTTTGTGGTATAAGGCGTTGTATACATTTTAAAAGTTACAAAAATGTATGCAGTTGTAACATACACTTACTTTTTTGTAGTATACACTACTGTTCAAAAGCTTAGGGTCAAAACACTAAGGTATACAAGAAAACTGCATTTTGGTTTTCTAAGAAAACAATTATTATGGGGAAAGGGGAAAGAAATAGAAATTGTGTGGCTCCAATGATTGAATTGTGGAAATAAAATTAAAAATTATTTATTAAAGTAAGCAAATTATTAAAAAATCCAATGCCAGTGATAGCAGATGTGCAGATGTCCAATAACTCTGCACTAAGGACAATGTAGTCCAGATGTTTAAATTGTCTCTGTAACTCCAAATAAACCCTGGGACAATTGAGTCCAATAATCGAGATTGTGCTACAAATGTGAATGAAATTTACACATAGGTCACTAAGTTGCAATACAGAAATTGTATTACAAATTGTGCCAGAAGATGATGGGTTAATTCACTACTATTGCATGCAAAATAAATTTTTCCACATTGTATGTGATTCATTAAGCTGGGTCTTAATAATTCTGGTATAGTGCTTCTCTCTAATATGCTTATTGTACTTTTTCCTTTTAAGGCACTCTAATATTTAAGTGTGCTCTTTCATTGTCAGGGTATGTGCAGACACAAACCCAAAAAAGTCTGAAAATCAGGAGCTGTTTTCAAGGGAAAACAGCTCCTGATTTTCAGACGTTTTTTAAGCCACTCGCTGCGTAAAAACGCTCCGTCGGAATAGAACGCCTTTTTTCTCATTGAAATCAATGGGCAGATGTTTGGAGGCATTCTGCTTCCGATTAATAAGCCATTTTTTGGGACGTTTACGGCCCAAAAAACGGCTGAAAACACTCCGTGTGAACATACACTCAGGGTAATCTCTGCTGATGGCACTATTGACTATTTTTGTTTAAGGCAAGATTCACACGAACGTGTGCGTTTTGCGTGCGTTGCAGTTCCGTGTGTCATGTGTGATTGGTGCGTGGCTGCGTGATTTTCATGCATATGCCATCCTTATGACACGTGGTTTTGATGCTTAGAAACTGCAATGAGTGTGGTGCTTTTTTTTCTCCTTAATTTATTTAACAACTGTAGCGCGAATCCCGTGCGGGACACGGAAGTGCGTTCGTTTGCCGTGCGCGGTTTTCACGCACCCATTGACTTCAATGGGTGCGTGATGCGCAAAAAACCCTCAAGTATAGGACATGTCGTGAGTTACATAGGTTGAGTTACATAGGTCCGTGCGACGCGCGTAATTTTCACGCGCGTATCACGGATGTAAAATACGCTAACGGAAATGAGGCCTAATTCATTCAAGCTCTCTGATTGGCATAAGCACTATACTAGAATTATTAAGACCCGGCTTAATGAATCACATACAATGTGGAAAAATGTATTTTGCATGCAATAGTAATTACTGTGTTGCAGATAGACACTGTACACTCTTTTGCTCTATTCACACATTTGTAGCACAATCTCGATTATTGGACTCAATTATACCAGGGTTTATTTGGAATTACAGAGACAATTTAAATATCTGGACTACATTATCCTTAGTGCAGAGTTAGGGGACATCTGCACATCTGCTATCACTGACACTGGATTTTTTAATAATTTGCTTACTTTAAAGAGGCTCTGTCACCAGATTTTGCAACCCCCATCTGCTATTGCAGCAGATAGGCGCTGCAATGTAGATTACAGTAACGTTTTTATTTTAAAAAAACGAGCATTTTTGGCCAAGTTATGACCATTTTTGTATTTATGCAAATGAGGCTTGCAAAAGTGTTTAAAGTAAAAGTCCAAGTGGGCGTGTATTATGTGCGTACATCGGGGCGTTTTTACTATTTTTACTAGCTGGGCGTTCTGACGAGAAGTATCATCCACTTCTCTTCAGAACGCCCAGCTTCTGGCAGTGCAGACACAGCCGTGTTCTCGAGAGATCACGCTGTGACGTCACTCACAGGTCCTGCATCGTGTCGGACGAGCGAGGACACATCAGCACCAGAGGCTACAGTTGATTCTGCAGCAGCATCGGCGTTTGCAGGTAAGTCGATGTAGCTACTTACCTGCAAACGCTGATGCTGCTGCAGAATCAACTGTAGCCTCTGGTGCCGATGTGGCCAACACGATGCAGGACCTGGGGCAGGAAGTGAGTGACGTCACAGCGTGATCTCTCGAGAACACGCTGTGTGTCTGCACTGCCAGAAGCTGGGCGTTCTGAAGAGAAGTGGATGATACTTCTCGTCAGAACGCCCAGCTAGTAAAAGTAGCAAAAACGCCCCGATGTACGCACATAATACACGCCCACTTGGATTTTTACTTTAAACACGCCCACTTGGACTTTTGCAAGCCTCATTTGCATAAATAGAAAAATGGTCATAACTTGGCCAAAAATGCTCGTTTTTAAAAAATAAAAACGTTACTGTAATCTACATTGCAGCGCCTATCTGCTGCAATAGAAGATAGGGGTTGCAAAATCTGGTGACAGAGCCTCTTTAATAAATCATTTTTTATTTTATTTCCACAATTCAATCATTGGAGCCACACAATTTCTACTTCTTTCCCCTTTCCCCATAATAATTGTTACATTTATATTGGTGGTGTACACCGAGTGTGGCTCGTTTTGTTATCATTAATTAATTTAATCATTTTTAGGGCAGTTGTCCACTATATCTGTTGGTTTTCTAAGAAAATAAAAGTCTCCCACAAGCAATCAGCGCTAAATTTCCCAGATAGTCGTGCTGTAATGCTTCTATTAAAATAAGTAAGTGCCACAAAGCAAGGCTGCTCATGCTGAATATGAGGGAAATATAAGAAGCGGACTGGAGGAATCGAGCGTTCCAGCCAGGGGCGTAGCTAAAGGCTCATGGGCACGGGTGCAAGAATTCAGCTTGGGCCCACCTACCCCTCCCCAACACCACCATCATAATCAGACCCCTGCCCGCGCCTATGCCCAGACCCCTTGCCCAACAGCCCCCATAGTATAATGCCCCCACACAGTATAATGCTCCCATAGCTGCCCCCACACAGTATAATGCCCCATAAAGTATAATGCCCCCCATAACAGCCCCATACTGTATATTGCTCCCCATATCAGCCCCCCATACAGTATAATCCCCCCCCCCGCAATATCAGTTACCCATACAGTATATTGCCCCCATATGTGGATAATATAAAAATAGCATAATTACTTACCTGTCCCCGTTCCCACGTCGAGTGGAGGATCCTTCGCCTCAGGTTTGTGCTATGAGTGACTCGGCGCAGGCAGGCGCGATGGTGTCGCTACATCCCGCCTGCCTGCGTCGAGCCGCTCAGGGCACAGTGAATGCTGGATCAAGGAGATGTCAGCTCCTTGCTCCAGGATTGAATGGAACCGGGACCTCGGTGAGTGACTCGCGACGCTCCGGAGGTCTTCACACGAACCCTCAGGGGGACGCGACCCACAGTGTAGGGATGTCACAATACCAAAATTTGAACTTCGATACCGATACTTCGTTTACTTTGCCAACAGTAATAATATTAAAAAAAAGTTCTTTCGTTTTCTAATGTGAGGCACGAGGTGTGATGAATTTTGAATGTGCCTCACATTAATAGTAATTAACCCCATCATGTTTCTCAGTCATAATGGGTTAATATGTAAGGTACATGATGGGGTTAATTACTATTAATGTGAGGCACATGGAGGTTAAATTCATCATCGCACCTTGTGCCTCACAATTAGGCCCCATGCACACGACCGTAAATAACCTCCATTTTTGCGGACCGCGATTGCGGTCCGCAAAAATTGACCCGTTCACTTTCATTGAGCGCGGACACATTTCCGTAGCGCTACGGATGGGTGTCCGTGCCGTAGAAATGTTCCGAAAATTATGGAACATGTCCGTTCTTTTGCATTTTGCGGGCCGTGCTCCCATACTTTGTATGGGAGCACGGCCCAAAAATGCGGGTGGCAGTCGGCGGCCGGCCGTGCCCGCAATCGCGGGCCATGATTGCGGGCACGGTCGTGTGAATGGGGCCTAAGTGATAGAAAGCAATTTTTATTTTATTTTTTTACAGAGTACACATCATAAATGATGCAAAAAAATAGTTGTGCAGGTTATTACGGACGCGCCTATACCGATTATGTGTACGTTTTATGTATTGAGACTTATTTTAATGTTTATTGTAAAAAAGGTGTATGTGTATTTTTTTTATTTAACATTACTTTGTTTTTACTTTATTTTTAAACTTCAATGTCCTGGCCTATATCTATATGTCAATACATTAGCCTGTGTACTGATAGTACACAGGCAGTGGTTAGGACATACCTCAGTATGCCCTAACAACAGGAAATATGGTAGGACAGCCCTGGGGTCCTTCAATGGACCCTGGGCTGTCTGCCCATATATGGTATGCCCCTCAATCGCATCACAGGGAATTCCCTGTGATGCGATCCAGGGGCATCCCCCCTTCTCATTTTCCCCTGAATGCTGCAGTCAGCTTTGATCGCAGCATTCAGGAGATGAGAGGTTTCTCTGATCTCCGCCGTTATAGAGAGGGGCTGCGGCTGTGTAATACAACCATTGCCCTGCTCCTGACAGGTCAGCATGAGGAGATGCGGCCGGCGCTGCACTAATGAGCGGCGGTTCAGGCACCGAAGACAGAACATGGGGGTGTTTTGTAGCACGCCCGCCATGTTCTGTCTTCAGTGCCGCAGATCATTAGTGCAGCGCCGGCCGCATCGCATCATCCTTACGGCGCGCACATGTCAGGACTCAGGAGCGGGGCAGTGACTGTATCACTCAGCCGCAGCCCCGCTCTCATAGTCATGTGTACTATACTGTATTGTGCAGTTTGCGGTGGAGGAGGGGGGGCTGTGTTCTAACGCCCCCCCTTCTCCACCGCAAACAACACAATACAGCACAATACATTACAAGGTATCACAACACAATACATGACAAGGCATCACAACACAATACATTACAACACAATACATTACATTACACTGCAGCTTACCTGGTGTCCTCCGCACCGACTCTTCTGCTCTGTCTGGAAGCCGTGTCACGTGACAACACGGTCACATGGTACACTAAGTGTACCATGTGACCGTAACCAGGAAGTGCCGGCTTCACGGCACCGAAGATTTAGTTAGGAAAAACATGCTGTATGGCAACGGGGGCCCGTGGGCCCCCCAGGCTTAGGGGCCCGGTCGCAACTGCGACCGCTGTGACCCCTATAGCTACGCCTCTGGTTCCAGCTAAATGTGGTTATTTGAATAATAATCACAACAAAACAGTTATCATGAAGGTAATGTTTTTGCTGTTAAAGAAGAATATGTTTAATCCTTGCTTTCAGATTTGTAACAATTACATAAGAGGTACTCACCAAGCCAGCCAGAGCCGGAATCTGGTATGCACATATCGGTTTCTGCACTTGGCAGCACAAATCCAACTACGAACACTTCAACTCCATCAGCCATTAGAGCCATGCCAAGCACAAAGAACAAGGTCCACTGAAAGCGGCCATGTCCACATTCTTGAATAATGAGTTCGTATTGCTGTGCTAACTCTTCTTCATCAGCTTTCCTTTCACTTTCTAGCTCATGCCGAGCCTTGTACTCATCAGGAATGGGTTGACCTAGAGCAACCATGCCCTCTTTTCCTTGACCCGGAATTCCCTGATACTCCCCTTCATATATCTCATCATCTTCATCATGTCCTTCTGTTGCTTCACTAGAGCCTTCATCATCGTTGACCTCTTCATTGTAGTTGCCATGTGTATAGTACTCCTCTTCATCTGGGAAGTGATCTTGGACTCTGTGGACGTATCCATCATGCGCTACTTCTTTCGGTTTATGTGCAGTTTTGGCTGTGTGTCTCTTTGCTTCCCTAGCTATGTCCTTAGCACCTCTCACTAGAGAAGTCCTGTCTCTGTAACCTTCTTCCATTGTGTAGAATAATTTACTATTCCACAAAAGGCAGCAGACGTCTGTGGGTGATGGATTAGGTGCCTTTTCTATTACACAGATGATGTATTACGCCAAATTTAGAGTATGCATCTGCAATATGAACAAGAGGAAAAAATTTTAGTATTGTAGAAAACTCTATATAAGACAGAAAATGTTTTGAATAGTTTAATTTAAGAACACCTATGTGTTGCTAAAGTTTGTAATAAAGATTAATAATTAAACAAAACTAATTTGACATCACTAAGAAGTTACATCCAAGAAAATTATACTTCTACATATTTTTATATTACGGGAGAATAACAGTGATCACGGAAATGTTAGATCAGTGGGTTTCCAGCCCTTATTGGGTGGCAGTGGTGAGAAGGTGTTGTTTGGAGTGATGGCCAAGAATGCACACTTTAGGCGGGATTCACACGACAGGGTTTCCCGGCCGGGTGCCGGCTGTTCATAAATCGGCCGGCACCCGGCTGCATTAGGAATAATAGACCCCTAATGGGGCTATACACACGACCGATTTTTTGACGGGCCGGGAAAATCGGCCGTAAAAAAATGGGACATGCCCTATTTTCGGCCGGGTACCCGGCCGCCCGGCTTCCATAGAAGTCTATGGGGTCTGGTAATACACGGCCATCACCAGAATGTGTCCCGAGTGATGGCCGGGTCTACCGTCGCTCGCGCACTCTCTCCTCCTCCTCACAGTGCAGAGTGCATGTGAGGAGGAGGAGTTTATGCCATTCGAACGAATGGCTACGCTGGAGATACTGTGTGGCAGGGCCGGGGTGTACAGCAGGTGGAAGGGAGCGCTGTGCTGGCTCCCTTCCCCTGCTTGTTACGGTTCCTGACCTCTGACTGTATTTTTACGGCCAGCGGTCAGGGACGGGTCCTTAAAACCCGTTTTAACTTGCTGCCGGCGCGATCTGGCAGCTGAATGTCGGGTCTCCGGCTGTCAGTGACTGCCAGGGACCCTGAGTTGAGGATAGAAGCAGCTTTCGCTGCTTCTGTCTTCTCTGATGACTTGTACACAGCGCCCGGTTCCCATAGAAGTCTATGGGGTCTGGTAATACACGGCCAATCACCGGAATGTGTCCCGAGTGATGGCCGGGTCTACCGTCGCTCGCGCACTCTCTCCTCCTCCTCCTCCTCACAGTGCAGAGTGCATGTGAGGAGGAGGAGTTGATGCCATTCGGACGAATGGCTACGCTGGAGATACTGTGTGGCAGGGCCGGGGTGTACAGCAGGTGGAAGGGAGCGCTGTGCTGGCTCCCTTCCCCTGCTTGTTACGGTTCCTGACCGCTGACTGTATTTTTACGGCCAGCGGTCAGGGACGGGTCCTTAAAACCCGTTTTAACTTGCTGCCGGCGCGATCTGGCAGCTGAATGTCGGGTCTCCGGCTGTCAGTGACTGCCAGGGACCCTGAGTTGAGGATAGAAGCAGCTTTCGCTGCTTCTGTCTTCTCTGATGACTTGTACACAGCGCTCAATGAGCGCTGTGTATAGGAATAGAGACAGCAGCGGCGCTGTCTCTATTCCTCCCGGTGATCATGTAACTGGTCACATGATCGCCGGGTGCCGTTAGTGACAGACTGCTGCTGGGTCTAACTAGACCCAGCACAGCCCAGTTAGTGACAATCGTCACTATGAGAGGGCTGGTTTCCCCTGTTACTGGGGCTGCTGTGCAGCCCCAGTTACAGTGGAAAAACATGGTGTAAAAGAAAGAAAAAAAATATTAAAAGTTCCAAAAAGGTCTTTTTGACCTTTGAGGGACAGACCATAATAATAAAAAAATAAAAGTAAAGTAAAGTGCAAAAAATTCATCCGATTAAAAAACGGTCAGGGAAAAAAACGGATGCAAATCGGCCGGTAAAAACGGCAACACGGCCCAGAACTGAATCGGAACGGATGCAAACTGGATGCAAACCGGCCGGGAAAATCGGCCAAAAACGGACGATTTTCCAGCCCGACACTCGGACCCTGTCGTGTGAATGAGGCCTTATACATGTCTATATCATCGTTGGAGGTCCTAGCTGGCAGATTACCCCCACAGATTACAGCTACAGACCATGGTCTTGATCTGCACTTAAAATTATCACATAGTAATATTTATGTATTCATCCCTGTTTTTGATGAAAATGAATATGCTTGTACCTTTCCTAGTATTTTTCTAAACCTATATACTGTATATACTATAGCACAAATCGCTGAATAAGATGTTTAAAATCTACACATTCACTTGCATTGAATATAAGAACTAGGCATGACTGTAGGGAGAAATCATAAAACAATTTTTTATAGCTTTATGGCATTTTTTAGAAATGCAATGTTTTAATAATCACCAGTAATGTTTTATACTAAATTCTCAGCATTTTCTTCTATTTTTCTGTTCTTATATATGGCAGCTCAAAAATATTTGATGTTTTGCATTTAAAGAGGCTCTGTTACCAGTTTATAACTTCCCTATCTGCTACCTAAGCTAATAGGCGCTTTGATGTAGATAACTACTGTTTTTAAAAAAACAAAACAAAAAAAAAACGTTTATTATTGACCAAGTTATGAACATTTTTAGATTTATGCAAATTTGTTCTTAATGCCCAACTGGGCATTTTTTTTTCTATTCACCAAGTGGGCGCTGTATAGAAAAGTGTATGACGCTGACCAATCAGCCTTAGGGCAGATTCAGACGAACGTTGCGTTTTTGCGCGCGCAAAAAAAGCGGCGTTTTGCGCACGCTAAAACCACTTGACAGCTGCGTGTGTCATCCATGTATGATGCGCGGCTGCGTGATTTTCGCGCAGCCGCCATCATAGAGAGGAGGCTAGTCGACGCCCGTCACTGTCCAAGGTGCTGAAAGAGCTAACTGATCGTCAGTAACTCTTTCAGCACCCTCGACAGTGAATGCCGAACACAATATCGAGAAACCTGTTAAAAAAAAAAGAAAAAGTTCGTACTTACCGAGAACTTCCCTCCCGGCCGTTGCCTTGGTGACGCGTCCTTGGTGGCGCGCCTCTCTTGACATCGGGCCCCACCTCCCTGGATGACGCGGCAGTCCATGTGACCGCTGCAGCCTGTGCTTGGCCTGTGATTGGCTGGAGCTGTCACTTGGACTGAATTGTCATCCTGGGAGGTCAGACTGGAGGAAGAAGCCGGGAGTTATCGGTAAGTCAGAACTTCGTTTTTTTTTTACAGGTTCATGTATATTGGGATCGGAAGTCACTGTCCATGGTGCTGAAACAGTTTAACTCTTTCAGCACCCTGGACAGTGACTATCTCCTGACGTCGCGTACCAGAAATTTTTTTGACGGGTTCGGCCAAAACGAGTTCGGCCGAACCCGGTGAAGTTCGGTTCGGTTGTCCGGGTTCACTCATCTCAAAGACACTCAGTTTGGATGTTTGGAAACAGAAAAGCACGTGGTGCTTTTCTGTTTACATTCATCCTTTTGACAGCTGGTGCGCTGTTTCAGTCGGTTCGCACGGAAGTTTCACGCACCCATTGACTTCAATGGGTGCGTGATGCGCGAAATACGCGGAGATATTGAGCATGTCGCGCTTTTTGCGCAGCTGACAAACGCTGCGCAAAAAGCACGGACTGTCTGTACTGCCCCATAAACTTGTATTTTTCTGTGCGTGGCACGTGAAAACCACGCGGCCCGCACGGACCCAATACACGCTCGTGTGAATTCCCCCTAATACACTTTCTTTATTCCAGCCCAGCTTGATTCACAGCACAGCGTGATCTCGCGAGATCATACTGTGACGTCACTTAATCCCACAGGTACTTCATTGGAGAGACGGAAGACTAAACAGACATCGCCTCCAGCTGTGGCAGGTCGTTTATCTGAATCTGCAACGGCTGGAGGCGATATCTGTTCAGTCTTCCGTCACTCCAGTGAAGGACCTGCGGGTGGAAGTGACGTCACAGCGTAATGTTGCGATCTCACGCTGTGCTGTGAATCAAGCTGGGCTGGAATGAAGAGAAGTGTATGACGCTGATTGGTCAGCGTCATACACTTTTATATACAACGCCCACTTGGTGAATAGAAAAAAAATGCCCAGTTGGGCATTTAGAAAAATTTTGCATAAATCGAAAAATGATCATAACTTGATCAATAATAAACGTTTTAAAAAAACAACAAAAAAAAACGTAATTATCTACTTCAAAGCACCTATTAGATTGGGCAGAAGATAGGGAAGTTATAAACTGGTGACAGAGCCTTTTTAAGAATATAATTTTGGATTTACACTGGCTCTCACTTTCAAGCATAGTCACCCAATCTGACTTGCTAAGCAAGAAGATTGTGGCAACTATTTATTTTTTTCCCATTCACTTTAACCCCTTAAAGGAACAGTGTCATCACAATTTTTTTTTCATATGTTAAAGATGTTAGTGCTTTATTAAAAACGTTTATATTTATTTGTGTGTTTGTGTTTTACTTTTTCTTATTTTTACACTTTTTCTTCCCTATGGGGGCTGCCATTTTTTGTTCCATTTCTGTATGTGTCGATTAACGACACATACAGACATGGAATATGGCAGCCACAGTCCCATAGGGACTGCAAACGGCTCCCGTCCCATCCACTTCTGTGTACGCCGTCTGTGTGGGAACTGCGCATGCGCCGCTCCCACACAGTCCAATTTGAAATTGGCGCCGTCCGGCGCCATTTTCCTGTGGACCGGAAGTCGCGGCCGGACAGTAAGATTACTACTTCCGGTCGCGGCTTCCGGACTTGTGCACTTGGACCAGCGGCAGCAGACGGAGCGGACGGGCCGGAGGGAGCCGCGGCGGCAGGAGCAGGTAAGAGATTTCAATGTATGTTCGTGTTTGTGTACGTTTACTACTATATGTAAACCTACTACACTGTGTGTTAGCTCAAAAAATGGCGACACACAGTGTAGGAGGATAGACCGTTCAAACCCCTCGTTTATCCCGGCACTAGCCAGGATAAAGGAGGGGGGATGCTGAGAGCTCACTAGAGCGAGGGCTTTTTACCCAATTTTGCAATGCTGCAATTTTGGGAATAGCTCCATCTAGTGACCAGCAATGGGAAATATTATAAATTAGAATCTAATTTATAATATTTCCTGACTCGTGAAAAAAATAAAAAAAATTTGACAATGTTTAATCACCTACACACTAAATGTTTAATTAAAAAAAAACAAACATGTTTTTCTGGCAACACATTCCCTTTAAGGACGAAGCCTAGTTTTGGCCTTAAGGCTCAGAGCCCATTTTTCAAATCTGACATATTTCACTTTATGTGGTAATAACGTCGGAATGCATAAACCTATCCAAGCGATTCTGAGATTGTTTTCTCGTGACACATTGGGCTTCATGTTCGTGGTAAAATTTGGTCGATATATTCAGTGTTTATTGGTGAAAAATTGCACAATTTAGAGAAAATTTGGAAAAAATAGCATTTTTCAGAATTTAAATGCATCTGCTTGTAAAACAGACGGTTATACCACCAAAAATAGTTACTAGTTCACATTTCCCATATGTCTACTTTAGATTGGCATCGTTTTTTTGAACATTATTTTATTTTTCTTGGACGTTACAAGGCTTAGAACCTAAACAGCAATTTCTCATATTTTTAAGAAAATTTAAAAAGCCTTTTTTTTAAGGTACTTCTTCAGTTCTGAAGAGGCTTTGAGGGGCCTATGTATTAGAAACCCTAATAAAACACCACATTTTAAAAACTAGACCCCTCAAAGTATTCAAAACAGCATTTAGAAAGTTTTTTAACACTTCAGGCATTTCACAAGAATTAAAGAAAAGTGGAGGTGAAATTTGCAAATTTCATTTTTCTTGCTGAATTTCAATTTTATTCAATTTTTTTTCTGTAACACAGAAGGTTTTACCAGAGAAACACTACTAAATATGTATTGTCCAGATTCTGCAGTTTTTAGAAATGTCCCACATGTGACTCTAGTGCGCTAATGGACTAAAACACAAGCCCTAGAAGCAAAGAAGCACCTAGTGCATTTTGAGGCCTCTTTTTTATTAGAATATATTTTAGGCAGCATGCCAGGTTTGAAGAGGTGTTGAGGTGCCAAAACAGTAGGAATCCCCAAATAGTGACCCCATTTTGGAAACTACACCCCTCAAGGAATTCATTTATGGTTGTTGTTACCATTTTGACAGCACAGTTTTTTCACAGCATCTATTTGAATTGGGCTGTGAAATTAAAAAAATGTCATTTTTTCCAATAAGATGTCATTTGTGATCAAAATTTCTTATTTTCACAGGGAACAAAATACCCCATTTTGTTGCCCAATTTGTCCTTTGTGCGGCAATACCCCATTTGTGGTGATAAACTGCCGTTTGGGCCCATGGGAGGGCTCAGAATGAAAGGAGCGCTATGTGTTTGTTGGAATCCAGATTTTCCTGGATTGGTTTTCGGGTGCCATGTTGCATTTACAGAGCCCCAGAGGTATCAAAGCAATGGAAACCCACCAGAAGTGTCCCCATTTTGGAAACTACACCCCTCAAGGAATTCAAATATGGTTGTTGTTACAATTTTGACCACACAGTTTTTTCACAGCACCTATTTGAATTGGGCTGTGAAATGAAAAAAATAAAAAAAATTTCCAATAAGATGTCATTTTTTATCAAAATTTCTTATTTTCACAGGGAACAAAATACCCCATTTTGTTGCCCAATTTCTCCTGAGTGCAGCAATACCCCATTTGTGGCGATAAACTGTAGTTTGGGCCCATGGGAGGCCTCAGAAGTGAAGTAGCGCTGTGTGTTCTTTGGAGTGCAGATTTTGCTGGTTTGGTTTTCGGGTGCCATGTCGCATTTGCAGAGCCCCAGAGGTATCAAAGCAATGGAAACCCACCAGAAGTGACCCCATTTTGGAAACTACACCCCTTAAGGAATTCATTTATGGGTAATGTGACCATTTAGACACCATAGTTTCTTCACAGAACTTATTTGAATTGGGCTGGGAATTAAAAAAAATAAAAATTTTTCCAATAATATGTCGTTTTAGCTCAAAAATTCTTATTTTCACAAGAAATAAAATACTACCTTTTGTTGCCCAATTTGTCCTGAGTGCGGCAATACCCTATTTGTGATGATAAACTGCCGTTTGGGCTCATGGGAGGGCTCAGAAGGAAAAGAGCGCTATTTGTTCTTTGGAGTCCAGATTTTGCTGGATTGGTTTTTGGGTGCCATGTCGCATTTGCAGAGCCCCAGAGGTATCAAAGCAATGGAAACCCACCAGAAGTGACCCCATTTTGGAAACTACACCCCTCAAGGAATTCATTTATGGGTGTTGTGACCATTTTGACCCCATAGTTTTTTCACAGACCTTATTTGAATTGGGCTGGGAATTAAAACAAAATTAATTTTTTCCAATAATATGTAGTTTTGGCTGAAAATTTCTTATTTTCACAAGAAATAAAATACCCCATTCTGTTGCGCAATTTGTCCTGAGTGCAGCAATACCCCATTTGTGGTGATAAACTGCCGTTTGGGCCCATGGGAGGGCTCAGAACGAAAGGACCACCATTTGGCCTACTGGGGATTTTCTCGTGCGAAGTCATGTGTGCAGTAGCTCCTGAGGTACCAGTACAGTTGAAACCCGCAAGAAGTGACCCCGTTTTAAAAACTACACCCTTAAGGCATTCATCTAGAGGTGTAGTGAGCATTTTTACCGGAGACATATACCCCATAAACTGTAATGTGGGTTCTCACGGGTATGGCAATACCCTCAATGTGGCTGTTATCAGCTGCTTGGGCACACAGCAGGGCTCAGAAGGGAAAGATAATGGGGGATAAGCTGTGCGGAGTACATCAGGGTAAGTAGAATTGGGGTAAATTATAAATCAAGGGATGTATGATAAATTTTAAAACACTCTTTCATACAGAGCTCTGGTTTTTCGGGACACGCGTTACATTGATATATTGTGTCCTCCCTTATACCCCTCTTATAGCAGACTTTGCACCTCTTTTGACTTTTTCCCTTCTTGCCAGTTTGGGGAACTTCTCCTGGAAAGTGCTGCCCTGGTGCGATGCGTGTGGCCTCGCTTCCAGAAGTACTGGGTGCCCTCCCCTTCCTGGTCCCTAAAGATTAGGTTCTTGATAACCACCTCTTGAAATTCCAGGAAAGTTCCCCTCTGGCCTGTACATCGACGTAGCACGTACACATTGTACAATGCCATCTGTATGATGTTTGCGGCCAGCTTCTTATACCACACCGCATGGCGCTATAGGGCTTCAGGACTTGATCTGACAAGTCCACCCCTCCCATGTACCTATTGTAGTCCAGGATGCAGTCTGGTTTAGGGGTCTCTGTACTGGTACCTCGTACAGGTACATGGGTACTGGTGTGACATCTCTCTTGTCCTTGTACTTGACACACAATATGTTGCTGCTAGAATGTGCCCTGCGCTCACCCCTTCTTGTTTGCCCTGCAGAGTCTTAGGGAGGCCTCTCAGATTTCTTCTAGCAGTGCTGCATGCCACAGGACTGGAAGCGAGGCAGTTGAAGAGTGGGACGCCGGTATAAAAATTATCCAGGTAGAGGTGGTAACCCTGGTCCAGCAGTGGGTGCACCAAATCCCACACAATTTTTGCATTAACTCCCAGTAAGGGGGGGCATTCTGGGGGCTGAATACTGGTGTCCTTCCCTTAATATATCCTAAATCTGTAGGTATACCCTGATGCACTCTCGCACAGCTCATACATCTTCACGCCATACCTTGCCCTCTAACTCGGCAGGTACTGGCGGAATTGAACCCTCCCTTTAAAATCCACCAAGCACTCATCAATAGAAATACACTTCTTGGGGTGTATGCTTGGGAAAACCAGGCACTGAAACGGTCTAATAGGGGTCTCCGTTTATACAAACGGTCAAAACTGGGGGTCATCTCGGGGTGGGCACGGCTCATTATCAGTATAATGTAAGAAGCGAAGTATTGCCTAATTTATTTATTTTTTTAGGTTCCAGTTCAGTTCTGAAGTTGCTTTGATGGTCCTATATATTAGAAACCCCTATGAAACACCCCATTTTAGAAACTAGACCCCTCAAAGTATTCACAACAGCATTTAGAAAGTTTATGAACCCTTTAGGTGTTTCACAGGAATTTAGAGCAAAGTAGAGGTGAAATTTAAATTATTTTTTTTGTCAGAAAATCCTCTTTATACCATTTTTTTATAACACAAAAGGTTTTACCAGAGAAACGCAACTCAATACGTAGTGCCCAGATTCTGCAGTTTTGAGAAATATCGCACATGTGGCCCTAGTGCGGTAATGGACTGAAGGAGCGGCCTCAGAAGCAAAGGAGCGCCTAGTGGATTTTGAGGCCTCCTTTTTATTAGGCACCATGTCCGGTTTGAAGAGGTCTTGTGGTGCCAAAACAGTGGAAAACCCCCAAAAGTGACCCCATTTTGAAAACTAGTCCCCTTGAGGAATCCATTGTAGTTTTCTTGGGGTGCATGTGACTTTTTGATCAGTTTTTATTCTATTTTTAGGTGGAGTGGTGACTAAAAAACAGCAATTCTACTATTGTTTTTAATCTATTTTTTTTACAGCGTGCACCGTGCGCTATAAATGACACATTCACTTTATTCTGCGGGGCGATACGATTACAGCGATACCATATGTTTATAGGTTTTTTTAATGTCTTATGGCGTTTGCACAATAAAATACTTTTTGTAAAAAATCATTTACTTTTTGTGTTACCTTATTCTAAGAGCCATAACGTTTTTATTTTTCCATCAAGAAAGCTGTGCGAGGACTTATTTTTTGCGTAACGAACTGTAGTTTCGATCAGTACCATTTTTAAGTACATGCGACTTTTTGATCTCTTTTTATTCCATTTTTTGGGAGGTGAAGTGACCAAACAATTGTGATTGTGGTACGGTTTATTATTATTTTCTTTTACGGCGTTCAATGCGCGGGATAAATAACGAAATAATTTTGTAGTTCAGGCCGTTACGGACCCGGTGATACCAATTATGTATAGTTTATTTGTTTGTTTATATATATTTATTAATAATAAAGGACTGATAAGGGAAAAGGGGGGATTTTTACTTTTATTACTTTTAAAACTTTTATTTTCTTATTTTTACACATCTTTTTTTAACTTTTTTTTAACTTTATTACTTTGTCCCACTAGGGGACATGAGAGCAGGAGGCCCTGATCGCTATTCTAATACACTGCACTACATGCGTAGTCCAGTGTATTAGAACTGTCAGCTACTCACTGACAGCAAGCATAGTGGGTCCTGACTTCGTCAGGACCCACTAGGCTTCCGCCGATGGCAGAGCCGGACGCCATTGTTTGGTGTCCGGTTGCCATAGCCACCATCGCCAGCCGCTATCGCGTAGCAGGCTGGCGATTGTAGCTTAACCCCTAAAAAGCCGTGATCACTATTGAACACGGCTTTTAAGGGGTTAATCAGCGGGGACACCGCAATCGGTCCCCGCTGTAGGAGCTGCGGCAGCTGCTGTACGAGACAGCAGCTGTCACAGCTCCTGTATGTGTCGGGAGGACGGCCGAAATGGCCGTTACTCCCGCGACGTAATAGTACGTCGCTGAGCGCTAACGATACAGTTAGCGCGACGGATTATTACGTCGCTGAGCGCGAAGGGGTTAAGTGCACCAAAGAAAATACAAAAGATCAATTCAGAATACCTTCTGGACCACACAGTTTAAGCAATGCAAACTTATCCATTACTCCTACTACAGGGTTACATTATCTTATGCTTCAAACTAATTACTTTCACAGCTCATCCTGTTCTCTACCATGGTATAACCAAGTCTATAGGGTAAAATTACACCATCACTTTCTGACCGGTGGGGTCTGACTGCTAAGACCTTCACCGATCCTGAGAATAAAGGTGCTGCTTTATCATTGTGTCCCTCACAAGTTTTTTTTTGCACAGTGGTGCACCCGGTCACCTCCTGTGCAGGGAACTGCAACAAAGCTTTATTCAAGTAAATAAGGCCCTTGTTGGATTTCCCTGCACAGTAGGTGACAGGGTGCACCGATGTGCAGGAAAAAAAACGTAGGAAGCGAAACATAGGAAGCAGAAAGTAGATATGAATTTTAAGAGGGGAGGTCATATGTTGAAATTCCAAAAAATGTCTCCAATAACAAAATTTGATCAAAAATGTTTTTTACTTATTTGTAGAATAGGAAATCATACAGTTTTCTAATATACATGTATTAGAAATTCTGCTCACATACATTTCTTATAGTACATGAGGCAGAGTAGAATGGTATAGCCCACAGATTAGTCCTGTGTAATGCATCCACAGGCAAACTGAATATGACTAAACATGGCGTCAGTCATCTGACCAACACATATACAGTATACACACACGCACACACGCACAGACACACACACACACACACACACTCACACACAATGTGTTTAGGCAACATAGAAGACACATGCATGGGCTATGTGAATAGGAGTAATGGTGGAATAATGATGAACAACTACTTCACTGTGCCTGTGTTTACTGTCTCTAGATGATTTATAAAATGGCTGCCTGTCTCTAGGTGGTCATGTTAATAAAGTTAAATAAAAATAAATAAACACAAACTGTATGATTTCCTATTTTATATATAAATTAATAGAAAAAATAATCAATAGTATAAGCGAAGAAAAAAAACAACTTTGTAATATATCTTATTACAGAAAAGTGCCTCTTTCTACACTTACTATATCCCTTCCCTCCTTAAATTTTCACTTACTCAGAGTTCACTGATAGAATCCATACAACAGAGAGTAGAGGGATTGGCAGCTTTACTAAGAGATCAGGTAACAGCTGTCCATAGCAGTCTATGGAGAGGGTAGGGGAGTAGGAAGCAGAAGCAGCAGACTCCTATACACAGCTAACAGTCCTCTATATACCGTTATGGCTGAAACCCTGCTCCCCTATCCCTATCTCTCAAACACATACAGAAGCAGCAGCAGCATGGAGGTCATTATACAGCAGTAAGGTGCAGTGCAGCTGTGAATCCAGCACTGGGGTGAGCAGTAAAACACTTACTAGAGTCAGCAGCAGCGCACCTGTGTCTCTTTTTTTCATTCTTCAGCTGCTCTCTCCTCCCCCTCTCTATAGACGTCTATTGGCAGCTGTAACCTGATCTCTCAGTGAAGTTATTTTATAATATGTTGGTATCGAAAAGGCAGAGCTCAACAATAAAGCCAGAAAGAAGACCAGGTCATTATTGATTGAGAAAACATGTCAGACGGTGTCCCTTTAAAACATTTCACAGGAAGATAATGAATCGAATTACTCAAGCACACCAGAATAGTGTTTGTAGCCAAAATACAGGTAGGTAGGACATGCCAGATAAGAAGGATAATCTGCAGCAGCCTCGCTTCAGGGGGCCCCCTGACTGAAGCCTTTTACACAGGCCAATGTTTGGGCAAAAGAGCGTGCATATGAAAACTAATTTCCGATCATTGCCCTTTGTAGACAGGATTAAATATCATCGTTGTCGGCAGCTCATCTCCCTGTGTAAACAGGGAGATGCGCTGCCGATATGATAGAAATGTATGGGAACGAATGATCGTAGTAACTGATCATAGCTTCTTGTGAAAGGTGCAAACAAGCGCCGATCATCGAGCTGTCTCGATGATCGGCACTTTTTTTCATGGCCCATATCGGGCAGTGTTATAGGGCCCTCAGGCATGTGGTTGGTGAATTGCTACAATTACTAGGCACTAATTGGTTCTGTCGGGTTTCCGTAATGATTTTCGGCATATTGCTTAACAAAACAGCACTGCATGCTGCGTTATTTTGTCTGGGATATTTGTAACGGAGCCTCCAGGTGTGAACAGAGCCTAATATAACAGGTTGGCTATGACTCCATACTGCTATAGCTGAAATACATTTTATTGAAAAACACGATATCAGTTATGAGTCCTATCTTTTAAAAAAATTAAAAATAAATAAGTGAAGCAGTATTGGTTCCACTCATAAATCTAGTATTGAATACAATGCGATATCTGTGTCCATTGAATCATTAAAGGGGTTCTAAGCTTTTAGTTAAATAAAGATTAATCACTGTATGATGAAGTTATGCAACTTTCTACTATACTTTATGCATTTTATTGATATATATATATATATATATATATATATATATATATATATATATATATATATATATATATATATATATATATAAAGTAAATCCTTTCAAAATACGAGACAGCACACCTTAATAGTGAAAAAAGTGGATTTATTCACCACATGCGACGTTTCAGCCCTACTCCATGGGGCCTTTCTCAAGCATATATATATATATATATAGCCATATTTATTGTAATGTACTAAAGAATATGCAATGTAAATGTGAGGTTTGATTGCGATATTTGCCATCATATTACAGTAATTAAAACGTGCTCTGCACCTCTCTTTATAAACTTCATTAAATTACTGTTAATGTTATAGTTTATATGAAGGACATTGGAGTAAAACATTATTCTATACAAAGCACAATTACAGACAATGTAATGAACTCTGTTAATCTTCAGCTAATCAAAAATCTCTTGTAGGTTTTCTAAGCTTCCTGATGTCTTAATGAGAGGCTTTCATCAAAAGAACAACTTGGGTTTCACCCATTCACTGCTTACAATAATGATGCATATGGCTATTTCTATTAGTTTGTTAGTGGTTTAGATACATTTATGGCAGCAGAACAAGGAGGAAATGCAGGGAGACCTCAGACGTTATACTTAGTACCCTGATAAAGTGGATCAATTGCTTGTATGTGTTAACAAAACTAGACTCGGAAGCGTAAGGAATAGGTGTTAGGCTTATGTAGGTTTATACAGTGTTACTGAGATGAGAAAATGTATTCATTAATTTAGAGATTTGCAGTGTTTGCAGCATGTAGCAAATTCCAGTCAGGTTGTGATTTAATGCCAGCACATCGCAACAAACGGAACGGCCATTCAGGAGGTATTAACAATTGGAATTATTAATCACACATTTCCATATTGGGTCTTCAAGGGTCTTTTCTATATTTTTTTTCCAGAAACAGAGCTTAGCTGCAATACCAAATATTGCCCATTGACAAGAGTGGCACTATTTCTGGAGAGAAACAAACCTTTTTTCTCTAATCCTACTTACTTTATGTGTAATTGTGACACTACTGTTGAAACAATTTACCACAGTTGACCTGATAACGGTTGAGGAGTTCAAATAACCCATAACTGATTTTATAAGTTGATTACAGTTTTACTCTCTGTTGCACAGGATCAATCCGGTAGACCCTCTTTGGAGATAGTCTGGTCCCCTCTTACGGGTGTGGCTGATAAGAAGGAAAGTGGTCTGAGCTGGTCCGCAAGGCAAGCAGGCACTAGCTCTCCTGCGGAGAGAGTGCTATGACATCCTGGCAGGGCGTAATTATATAAATGTACATAGATAGCCGTTGCACCCAGGCACGAACCAAATGGAAGCAAGGGAAAGAGGTAGGGAGATTTTGCCCTAACCTTAAAGATTCATGCAACTACATTTTTATTTTGGGCAGTATGGTATGTGTGCCTTTTAAACACATATCACTCTGCCAGTCTCTCACCATATCGTATTTACAATTAGATATTACACATGCCATAAAAGTTGGGGGGGGGGGGGACACTTTAGAAGAAAGCAAAAAGGAAAAACTAGTAAAATTAAATCCTAATGTATAATTTGTGAGGAAAAGGTCAACCATGTTAGATAGGGTACATTAACATATGTCAGTTGCATCAGCATTAGTTTTTTTTTTGTCTTTCAAGTGATTACAACTGATGCAAAAAGTGATGCAAAAAAGTATCAGCTGCCATCAGGCTTTTTCAAAATTTTTACTACAAAACTAACAGTTGTCATCAGTTGTCGTTAGTTGTCATTTGTTGTCGTTATCAGTTTTTACCATCCGTTTTTAACATCAGTTTTTACCACAATGGTCCACCAAAAAGGTTGTCTAGGTCACCGTGCCAATTTTATCAGAGTTGTGCATAGCTTGTGATAGATTTAATACATGATAAATTAGATACTTGTTGTGTACCATGTCAGGCAGTGGCGGATTAAGTAGGCCCTGGGCTGTTACCTAAACTTGGACCCCCCTTCAAAACCGCCACCCTGCCACGCCGTAACTATTGTTAACACTACGTTTTTGTGTAAGCATTAACAAATGGGTGTTACGATTCCCCTTGTCAGATGCATTTGTCTATCAGTCCTGGACTGTACTAAGACTTTTCGTGAAATACAAGGTTTTCCTATAATAAACATGTCAGTAGAGGTGACAGATTCTCTGTAAATCTAGTGACTCACAGGTGACGCCGTCCCAGATTCTAATAGTTTTTTTCCGGTCCAGACTTCATGACAACTTCTCCCGGCCATGACCCATTTCTGCAGAATTTGCCGCTCAGATGTCTTTGGCTCTTCACTTTTCCAACATTACCACACCTATAAATGAGGATAAAATTATTATGGTGCCACAAACTGTGCCCTTAAATTTAATAGCACCATGCACTGCGCCCCTGAATAAAATAGTACCAAACACTGTGCCCCTGAATATAATTGTGTCAAACTCTGTAAAGTAAAGCACCACATACACAGTGCCCCCTGTAGATACTGCCACACACAGCCCCTGTAGTTAAATGCCACATACAGCCCACTGTAGATAGCGCCACACACACTCCCCCTGTAGGTAGTGCCACACACACTCCCCCTGTAGATAGCGCCACACACCTCCTGTAGATAGCGCCACACACCCCCAGTAGATAGCGCCACACACACAGCCCTCTGTAGATAGCATCGCACACAGCCGCCTGTAGATAGCGCCACACACAGCCCCCTGTAGATAGCACCACACACACCCACCCTTAGATAGCATCACACACAGCCCCCTGTAGATAGCATCACACACAGCCCTCTGTAGATAGCGCCACACAGACCACCTGTAGATAGGGCCATACACAGCCCCCTATAGATAGCGCCACGAACACCCACCTATAGATAGCATCACACACATCCCCCTGTAGATAGCATCACACACATCCCCCTGTAGATAGCATCACACACAGCCCCCCTGTAGATATCGCCACACACAGTCCCCTGTAGATAGTGCCACACACCACCCCCTGTAGATAGCACCACACACAGCCCCTGTAAATAGCACCACACACCCCCTGTAGATAGCATCACACACAGCCCCCTGTAGATAGTGTCACACACAGCCCCCTGTGTACAGCGCCACACACAGCCCCCTGTAGATAGTGTCACACACAGCCCCCTGTGGACAGCGCCACACACAGCCCCCTGTAGATAGCATCACACACAGCCCCCCTGTAGACAGCGCCGCACAGCCCCCTGTAGATAGCATCACACACCCCCTGTAGACAGCACCACACACAGCCCCCCTATAGATAGTGTCACACAGCACCCGCCCCTGGTATATAGGGTCACACATCGCTTCCCCCTTGTATATAGTGTTACACAGCGCTACCCCCCCTTGTATATAGTGCAACACAGCGCTTCCCTCTGTTATCTAGTGTCACACAGTGCTACCCCCCTTGTTCACCATGTTCCAAATTATTATGCACATTGGATTTAAGTGTCATAAACATTTGATTATTAGTTTTTCAATTAAATTCATGGATGGTATTGTGTCTTAGGGCTCTTTGGATCATTGTAATCAATCTCAGACACCTCTGATAATTAGTTTGCCAGGTGTGCCCAATCAAAGGAAAACTACTTAAAGGAACAGTGTCATCACAATTTTTTTTTTAATATGTTAAAGATGTTAGTGCTTTATTAAAAACGTTTATATTTATTTGTGTGTTTGTGTTTTACTTTTTCTTATTTTTACACTTTTTTCTTCCCTATGGGGGCTGCTATTTTTTTTTCCATTTCTGTATGTGTCGATTAACGACACATACAGACATGGAATACGGCAGCCACAGTCGCATAGGGACTGCGAACGGGTCCCGTCCCATCCACTTCTGTGTACGCCGTCTGTGTGGGAACTGCGAATGCGCCGCTCCCACACAGTCCAATTTGAAATGCGCGCCGTCCGGCGCCATTTTCCTGTGGACCGGAAGTCGCGGCCGGACAGTAAGATTACTACTTCCGGTCGCGGCTTCCGGACTTGTGCACTTGGACCAGCGGCAGCAGACGGAGCGGACGGGCCGGAGGGAGCCGCGGCGGCAGGAGCAGGTAAGAGATTTCTATGTATGTTCGTGTTTGTGTGTGTTTACTACTGTATGTAAACCTACTACACTGTGTTTTAGCTCAAAAAATGGCGACACACAGTGTAGGAGGTTAGACCGTTCAAACCCCTCGTTTATCCCAGCACTAGCCAGGATAAAGGAGGGGGGGATTCTCAGAGCTCACTAGAGCGAGTGCTTTTTTCCCAATTTTGCAGCAAAAAGCAATGTGGTTGCTTTACCACATGCAATGCTGCAATTTTGGGAATAGCTCCATCTAGTGACCAGCAATGGGAAATATTATAAATTAGAATCTAATTTATAATATTTCCTGACTCGTGAAAAAAATAAAAAAAATTTGAACAATGTTTAATCACCTACACACTAAATGTTTAATTTAAAAAAAAAAAACATGTTTTGCTGGCAACACATTCCCTTTAAGAAGGACGTTCCACATTATTAAGCAGGCCAGAGGTTTCAAGCAATATGGTAAAGAAAAAGGATCTCTCTGCTGCTGAAAAGCGTGAAATAGTGCAATACCTTGGACAAGGTATGAAAACATTGGATATTTCAAGAAAACTTAAGCGTGATCCTCGTACTGTGAAAAGATTTGTGGCTGATTCAGAGCACAGACAGGTTCGTTCAGATAAAGGCATAATGAGGAAGGTTTCTGCCAGAAAAATTAATAGGATTAGGAGAGCAGCTGCTAAAATGCCATTGCAAAGCAGCAAACAGGTAATTGAAGCCGCTGGTGCCTCTGGAGTCCCGCGAACCTCAAGGTGTAGGATCCTCCAGAGGTTTGCAAGTGTGCATAAAGCTATTATTCGGCCACCCCCTAAACAATGCTCACAAGCAGAAACAGTTGCAGTGGGCTCAGAAATACATGAAGACTAATTTTCAAACTGTGTTGTTTACTGATGAGTGCCGTGCAACCCTGGATGGTCCAGATGGATGGAGTAGAGAATGGTTGGTGAATGGCCACCATGTCCCAACAAGGCTGCGACGTCAGCAAGGAGGTGGCGGAGTCATGTTTTGGGCTGGAATCATGGGGAGAGAGCTGGTAGGCCCCTTTAGGATCCCCGACGGTGTGAAAATGACCTCTGCAAAGTACGTAGAGTTTATAACTGACCACTTTCTTCCATGGTACAAAAAGAAGAACCGTGCCTTCCGTAGCAAAATTATTTTCATGCATGACAATGCACCATCTCATGCTGCAAAGAATACCTCTGTGTCATTGGCTGCTATGGGCATAAAAGGATAGAAACTCATGGTGTGGCCCCATGTTCCCCTGACCTCAACCCTATTGAGAACCTTTCGAGCATCCTCAAGCAAAATATCTATGAGGGTGGGAGGCAGTTCACATCAAAAGAGAAGCTCTGGGAGGCTATTCTGACATCCTGCAAAGATATTCAAAGCAGAAACTGTCCAAATACTCACAAATTCAATGGATGCAAGAATTGTGAAGGTGATATCAAATAAGGGGTCCTATGTTAACATGTAACTTGGCCTGTTAAGTTTTTTTTTATTGAAAGAGCTTTTGATTTCTGTAAATATGACCTGCTGATGCTGCAAATTCAACAAATTACCATTTTAGTTCTCTTTACAACCTTTAAAATGGTTTGATCTCTGTTGTGCATAATAATTTGAAACAGTGCATTTTGAGTTTTTTACTTCTAAAAAAAAAATCTGTTATCATTAGGAGATTTGTTCAATAAAATTTGCATTATACTCCAACGGTTGATGGCTTCAAGATTATACTGACTCTCATTTGCATCGACTATTTAGGAAAATCAGCGAAAAATAACATTTGTATAATAATTTGGAACGCGGTGTATATAGTGCTACACAGCACTTCCCCCCTTCTTGTATATAGTGCCACACAGCGCACCCCCTCCACAAAAAATAACAAATTAAATAAATATATATTTTACTTACCTTGCCCCGTTCCCACGACAGAGGGAGCGCTACACATCCTCCGGGCGGGACACATGTGCTGACCAGCGTGATGCTGCCCGAACCGCCCTAATGATCATCCGCCACTAATGTCAGGGCTCTCCTTCTCTGCTACAGCCCCAGCTCTGCACTGAAGTCTGACGCACACATTGTAACGTCATGTGTGTAATATTCAGTGCAGCGCCATGGCCGGCGCCAATAGAGAGAGCCCAGAAGGCAGCTGCTGTCCACTGACCTCAGATCAGATCTTCGAAGCAGGCTTGTGAGCCTACATAGACGCCAAACACTAGCCCTAACTTCAGGGGGTATCTAGTTTTTGGCGCCTATACAGCTACCCATCCCACCCCACATCTCCTAGCCACCCCACACCACGCAGGGATTGCTCTTGTTTCTATTCACACAACAGGGTTTGGGTGTCGACCATTAAAAACGGCCATCTAGGTTCAGTTTTGCTGACTGTTTTGCATCTGTTTTGTGTCCTTTCCGTGTCCGTGTTTTCCGTTTTCGCCAAATTTTTAATTTCAGGTGTAGATAATGAAACAGTGCCCCCTGTAGATAATGCCGCAGTGCCCTATGTATATAGTGCCATACACCCCCTGTTGATAATGCCGCAGTGCCCTCTTTAGATAGTGCCACACACCCCTTTGTAGATAATGAAACAGTGCCCTATGTATATAGTGCCACACCCCCCTGTAGATTATGCTGCAGTGCCCTCTTTAGATAGTGCCACACACCCCTGCACATAGTGCCATCCCCTGTAGTTTATGTCACAGTGTCCTCTGTATATAGTGTGACACCCCCCTGTAGATAATGCCGCAGTGACCTCTGTAGATAGTGCCACACACCCCCTGTAGATAATGCCACAATGCCCTCTTTAGATAGTGCCACACACCCCTTTGTAGATAATGAATTTCATGTGTAGATAATGAAACAGTACCCCCTGTAGATAATGGCACAGTGTCCTCTGTATATAGTGCCACACCCCCTGTAGATAATGCCACAGTGCCCTCTTTAGATAGTGCCACACACCCCTTTGTAGATAATGAATTTCATGTGTAGATAATGAAACAGTGCCCCCTGTAGATAATGGCACAGTGTCCTCTGTATATATAGTGCCACACCCCCTGTAGATAATGCCGCAGTGACCTCTGTAGATAGTGCCACACACCCCTGTAGAAAATGCCTCAGTTCCCCCTGTATATAATGCTGCAGTACCCCCTGTAGATAGCGCCACACAGAACCCACTGTAGATGGTGCCACGCAGCGCCACCTGTAGATTGTGCCACACAGCGCCCCCCGTAGATAACGCTACCCTTACTTACTGAACGGAATCCCCGGCCACAGCATTGCCAATGGTGTGGCGGCGGATTCCCTTAACCCCTTAAGGACACGGCCAATTTTGGCCTTGAGGACAGAGCAATTTTTTTACATTTCCCCTCTTTACATCCCGACGCTTATAACTCTTTTATTTTTTGTACGATGTAGTTGTATGAGACTTTGTTTTTTGCAGGACAAGTTGTACTTTATGTAGGTACCATTTTTTGGTACAAATACATTATCGTTTAATTTCTATAAATTTTTATTTTGGCGAAAATGCAGAAAAAAAGCAGTTCCGCTGCAGTTTTAATATTTATTTTTTTACACCATACACCGATCATCATAAATAATGTTATATATTTGTTGTACAGGTTGTTACGGTCGGGGCGACACCAAATATGTCTATAAATATTTCATGTTTTAGGACTTATATTTTAAAAAGTTTATTTATTATAAAAAATGTGTGTTTCTGTGTATTTTTTTTACTTTTTCTTTATTTATTTATCATAAAAAAATGTTTACATTCATTTAACTTTTTTTTTTAATCCCATAAAGGGATTTATCATTTTGATTTTTATTTTGTAACTGTAATGTACTGGCATAGATCTACATATATACTGTATATGCCAGTACATTAGCCTGTTACTGATTGTACACAGGCAGTTGTTAGGGCAGACCTCAGTACGCCCTAACAATAGGAAATCTGTTCAGACAGCCCTGGGGTCCTTCAATGGACCCTGGGCTGTCTGCCCATACGAGTTTTGGGCTTTGATCGCGTCACAGTTATTTTCTGTGACGCGATCAATGTGCAGTCCCCCCTCTTTGAACGCCGCAATCAGCTTTCATAGCGGCGTTCAAAGGGTTAACGGCAGAGAGAAGATGTTTCTCTCCTCTCAGCTGTCAGAGCGGGGCCGTGGCTGTGTATTACAGCCGTTGCCCCGCTCTTGATCGCGTGCACAGACGGCTGTCACACAGGACGAGTATGCTTGTCCTAATGCGCAAAGTGCTCGCCGCTCAGGACGAGCATACTCATCCTGTGACGGCAACCAGTTAAGGAGGACCCCCTGACGAAACTGCCATAAACAGATAGTGACGTCAGTGGCTACTCCTAGAGCAGAATCCCCATTGTCGGCTCTGGCCAGGGATTCCTCAGGGGTTTCCTCTAGGAGCGGAATCCCCGGCCAGATCAGTAGCCACTGACGTCACTGTCCATATATGGACAGTGACGTCAAGGGCTTCCCCAAGCACAGCGCTTAAAGTAGTGCTGTGCCCGGGGAGTCCTCGGCAAGCGGAGGAGCTCTCTGTGCTCCTCGGCTCTGAACTAATTCTGAAGCAGGGAGCTGATGGTCCGCCTTCCCGCTAGGTCCTGCTGTATAGTGGATGTGGCAGCACCAGGCGTTTATCCGGCCACAATTAAAATAGATAGGATATGGCACTGGACCCCTAGGAGCCGGACCAGAAAATGCTGCAGGTAACGTTTTTGGATCCGGCTCCTGTCCAGGTCCAGCGCCATATGGAGCCACACTTGATGTCCTCTGTGCCAAGACAGATCTCATGGAAAGCTATGGGATCCGTTCTAGCATCAGTTTCCCTCCGACTGTTTTGCAACACGCCCGGGGGAAACTGACAGGAGCAACGGACATATGTGAACGGACACTTACATAGTTAGTATGGTTCAAAAAAGACATACCGTATATGTCGGCGTATAAGACGACTGGGCGTATAAGACGACCCCCAACTTTTACCCTTAAAATATAGAATTTAAGATATACTCACCATTTCGTGCAGGAGTGCTTCACTATGGCCATCGGCGGCAGGACCCAGGACTCTCTGTCTCTTTGAACTCGCGCATGCGCAGATAGGCTGCTTCATCGTGCGAGATCTGAGAGGCAGGGAATGAGAGGAAAGGGCGGGCCAGAGGATCTTACAGAGATGTTCCCTGGCGGCTAATACCGGCTTCCCTCAGATCCGTGGCGGATTCCGTGCATCCCGGGAACCTGTGTACCGGACTGCAGGCTCACAAGGTAACACACAACCTGTGTGTAGACAATATGTAGACTAGGGATGTCACGATACCAGAATTTGGACTTCGATACCGATACTTCGTTTAGTATTGCGATTTCGATACCAATTTCGATACTTTTGCCAACAGTAATAAAAAAAAAAATCTTCCGTTTTCTGATGTGAGGCGCGACGTGTGATGAATTTTGAACGCGCCTCACATTAATAGTAATTAATCCCATCATGTTTCTCAGTCATATTGGGTTAATGTGCGAGGTACATGATGGGGTTAATTACTATTAATGTGAGGAACATGGAGGGTAAATTCATCGCACCTCGCGCCTCACATTAATAAGTGAATGAAAGCCGTGTTTATTTCATTTTTTTTACAGCGTACACATCATAAATGATGCAAAAACATTGTTGTCCGCGCCATTACTGAATGTGTGTATTTTATGTATTGAGACTTATTTTAATGTTTATTGTAAAAAAGGTGAAGGTGTATTTTTTTAAAAATTTAACAATACTTTGTTTTTACTTTATTTTTAAACTTTAATGTACTGACATATATCAGATATGTGCCAGTACATTAGCCTGTGGACAGATAGCATACAGGCAGTTGTTAGGACATACTTGGGTATGTCCTAACAACATGAAATATGGTAAGACAGCCCTGGGGTCCGTCAATAGACCCTGGGCTGTCTGCCCATATATGGTATGGCCCTCGATCGCGTCACAGGAATTCCCTGTGACGCGATCCAGGGGCATCCCCCCTTCTCACTTTCCCCTGAATGCTGCAGTCAGCTGTGATCGCAGCATTCAGGGGAATAACGGCGGAGATGAGCGGTTTCTCTGATCTCCGCCGTTATAGAGCGGGGCTGCGGCTGTGTAATACAGCCATTGCCCCGCTCCTGACAGGAAGTGCGCGCGCGGTCAGCATGAGGTGATGCGGCCGGCGCTGCACTAATGAGCGGCAGTTCAGGCACTGAAGACAGAACATGGGGGTGTTTTGTAGCGCGCCCGCCATGTTCTGTCTCCAGTGCCGCCGCTCAATAGTGCAGCGCTGGCCGCATTGCATCATCCTGACCCCGCGAACTTATCATGACTCAGGAGCGGGGCTGTGGCTGAATTACACAGCCGCAGCCCCGCTCTCATAGTCATGTGTACTATACTGAGCTGTGCGGCTGCAACGTGCATCCCTAATGTAGACAATATCCGGCATATAAGACGACCCCACACTTTTGACATTTTTTTAAGGGTGTAAAAAGTCGTCTTGTACGCCGATATATACGGTATGTCACTTAAGTTCAACCAAGTGATGGAAGAAAGGGATATGGGTAAACTTTATAATCTTGTTTTACCCCTATTGATCCAGATGAAGGTAAAAAAAAAAACATAAGGCATGAACCAATCTGCCCTAAAATGGAAACATTTTCCTCCTGACCACAAGTGGCGATCAAACTGAATCAACATTTGAAGAAAAATTGTATACGTTGACATAGGCGCGTGTGTGTCTTCTCGCGGGAGGGAACACAGTGCAAGCCGCCCTGATATTGTCCGTAGCTGATTGGACAGTGTCAGCGAAGACATCACGCCCCCTTGCCATTTAGTTAGATAGAAATACCCCATTAACCGTTCAGGGGCTTATTTACATATCGGGCGCCAAATGTAACGGCACCGATATGTAAATAACGGAGGAAAATAGGAAAATTATTTCAAGTGAGACCGTGTTTGTGAAGCCCTGCCTATTACATGCTGCACTCAGCTGCACATGTATCGGTAGGTGAAAGGTATTCTTTAAGTACATTGAAAAACAAAGTGAAATGTAATTGCTGGGTCTAAAAACCCAAAGCAACAGAGAAATTCAGACTGAGCTCATTCTGCACACAGGAAAAACAATACGGATATTTAGAGTGAAATCAAACAGAGAAGTCCAAACACTGAGATACTTAGCAGAGGTTCAGCAGCAGTAGTGAACCAGGTAGAACAAACAATTACTGTCACAAGAGGCCAGGAGGAGGCGCTGCCTAATATGAGTGGACGCCGCACCTGTCACTGTGACTCATTGCCTGTTGTTTTTTAGTTTATGATTTACAAGCACACCCAGATCCTTCTCAACAAGTAACTCCCCCAGTGTAGCTCCCCCTAGGACATATGATGCATGCAGGTTGTTGGTACACAGATGAAAAACTTTACATTTATCTACATTGAACCTTATTTGCCAAGTGGACACCCAAACACTTAGTATGTCCAAATCAGCTTGTAATTCACAAACATTTTCCATAGACTGAACATTACTACATAGCTTGGTGTCATCTGCAAAAATAGAAATAGTGCTATTAATCCCATCCTCTATATCATTAATAAATAAGTTGAATAATAGTGGTCCCAGCACTGAACCCTGGGGTACACCACTTATAACCGGGGACCATTCAGAGTAGGAATCATTGACCACAATTCTCTGAATACGGTCCTTGAGCCAATTCTCAATCCAATTACAAACTATACTTTCTAAACCTATAGTCCTTAATTTACCCATTGGGCGTCTATGAGGGGTCGATGTAGCAGTTGCTACTGCTTGTACATAGAGAAAGAGTCAAATCATCAAAGAAGGTTGTGCAACTAGACTTCCGATCCCTTTGCATTGCTATAATAATCTATGAAAATCTCAGAATCAGCGCGACGGAGGACCGGAATGTATATTAGCGAGTGTACACACATACTGCAGTGAGTACACCGCTAATAATTTTTGGCCCCCGCATAACACCTTTCATTCCTTAGCCCCTTCAGGACGCAGCCCTTTTTCGAATTTTCACTTTTGTTTTTTTTCTCCCCACCTTTCAAAAGCTATAATTTTTTTATTTTTCCGTCTATATCGCCATACAAGGGCTTGTTTTTTCCAGGACAAGTTGTAGTTTTTCATGGCACCATTGTTGTACTGTTTAATGTACTGGGAAGCTGAAAAAAATTATTTGAGTGGTGAAATGGGCAAAAAACAGCGATTACGTCATATTTTGGGCAGGCAGTAAAAACTACATATTCACCTTATTCTACAGGTTGATACGATTACGACGATACCAAATTTATATGTTTTGTTTTATGTTTTACCACTTTTAAAAAAATAGAACCATTTGCTAAATTAAAAAAAACTTTTGTGTAGCCATATTCTGAGAGCCATAACTTTTTTATTTTTCCATCAATTTAGTGATGTGAGGGCTTAAGTTTTGCAGAGCGTGCTGTGGTTTTCACTGATACCATTTTGGGGTATATGCGACTTTTTGATCATTTGGTACTAAAAACTTGTGCTGATGCGTTGTGTGAAATTACAGCGGATTTATATAATTGGAGTTTGATGATGGAAAAATTGCCGAAGGTATGGAAAACATCTTGTATAGTCCCAATTCCTAAAATAGCAAAACCCTTGAGGGTGGGTGATTATCGACCTGTGGTATTAACTTCTCATATGATGAAGGTGTTTGAAAGGCTGATGTTGGGGTACCTTAAATCAGCTATGGTAGAATACGAGGATCCGCTACAGTTTGCCTATAAACGTAGAATTGGGGTGGAGGACGCAGTTTTATATTTTTTGATTATTTAAGAGGACGCCCCCAGTGTGTGCGGAGTGGGGAATGTACATCGAGGATAAAAATAAGTGATATTGGAGCACCACAGCGAACTGTGTTATCGCCGTTTTTATTTGCGCTATATACGGCAGATTTTAGGTACAATACTGGAAGTTGTCATCTGCAGAAATTCTCTGATGATTCCGTAATTATGGGGGCAGTAAAGGGAGGCTGTAATAAAGAATATAGGGATGTTATATCTGAATTTGTTAAATGGAGTGTGGATAATGGGTTGGAATTAAATATTGGGAAAACAAAAGAAATGATTATTGATTTACTGAGGAAAAAAGAGACAGTGGTGCCGGTGTCTATTCTAAATCAGGAAGTGGAGAGAGTGAGATCATACAAATATTTGGGTATATATTTGGACCAGAATTTGGATTGGACCGAGAATACAGAAAAGGTGTACAAAAAGGCAATGAGCCGGTTGTATTTTTTACGTAATTTGCGCTCGTTTAATGTGTGTGATAAAATTATATTAATGTTTTATAACTCTGTGGTCGCCAGCATTATATTTTATGGTGCTGTCTGTTGGGGAGGTAACATTAGAGAAGCTGAAAAGAATAAATTGAATAAGGTGATCAAAAAGGGAAAGGCGATGATGGTTAGTGAGGTGCCGTTATTTGAGGAGGTATTAAATAAAATAAGGAAGATTAGTGCAAAGTAGAGGAGTTGCATCTGTTACATAGCATTTTAATCGATAAACAAAGCTGTTTTAGTGATCGATTGCTACAATTTAGATGTAGAAAAGAACGATTTAAAAGATCTTTTATGCCAAAAGCTATTGCACTTTATAATATGTTTTTGTAGTGTGTGATGATGATTTTTAATACATATTTTATTATATGTTGTCGATGTATGTTGTATTGTTACAACTGTAAACCAATTTCCCTTTGGGGATAAATAAAGTATCTATTAATCTATCTATTTTCTATTTCATTTTTTTGGAGCGCTAAGGTGACCAAAAAACAGCAATTTGCATGTTTTATATATATATATATTTTTTACAGCATTCACCGAGCGGGTTAAATAACGCTATATTGTGATAGTTTGGACTTTTACGGATGCGGCGATACCAGTTATGTTAACTTTTATTTTTATTTTTAACATTGATTTAGGGAAAAATGTGAAAAGGTTTTTTTTTTAACTTTTAATACTGTATTGTTTTTGGAACATAACAAAAATCTTATTTAACTGTTTTTTACTTTTTTTATTAGTCCCCCTAGGAGACTTGAAGCAGCGATCGTTGGATCGCTTGCATGATATACTGCAATACTAACGTATTGCAGTATATCGTGATTCTGACAGTCTCCTCTGAAGCCCTGCCGGAGGCAGAGCTTCAAAGGAGTACAAAGATGGCAGACCTGGGGGCTTTTGTTCGGCCCCCAGGCTGCCATAGCAACCGTTGTAACCGGCCGATCATGCCGCGGGGTGGGGGGGGGGGGCGATAGCATGTTTGAGGGGGGGCCCCCTGATTCTAACACTTCAAATGCCGCAGTCACGATTGATCGCGGCATTTAAGGTGTTAAACGGGCGGAATCAAAGTGAACTTTGATTACGCTCATTGCAGGGAGGTGTCATCTGCGTGTAACAGCCGTCACCCGCTGTGTATGGAGCGAGCTCAGCCCGTGAGCTCGCTCCATACTTCCCCTTAACCCTCATTACGTACAGTTACGTGATTTTGCATGAAGGGCTTAAAGAGGCTCTGTCACCAGATTTTGCAACCCCTATCTGCTATTGCAGCAGATAGGCGCTGCAATGTAGATTACAGTAACGTTTTTATTTTTTAAAAACGAGCATTTTTGGCCAAGTTATGACCATTTTTGCATTTATGCAAATGAGGCTTGCAAAAGTCCAAGTGGGCGTGTTTAAAGTAAAAGTCCAAGTGGGCGTGTATTATGTGCGTACATCGGGGCGTTTTTACTACTTTTACTAGCTGGGCGTTCTGACGAGAAGTATCATCCACTTCTCTTCAGAACGCCCAGCTTCTGGCAGTGCAGACACAGCCGTGTTCTCGAGAGATCACGCTGTGTCGTCACTCACAGGTCCTGCATCGTGTCGGCCACATCGGCACCAGAGGCTACAGTTGATTCTGCAGCAGCATCAGCGTTTGCAGGTAAGTAGCTACATCGACTTACCTGCAAACGCCGATGCTGCTGCAGAATCAACTGTAGCCTCTGGTGCCGATGTGTCCTCGCTCGTCCGACACGATGCAGGACCTGTGAGTGACGACACAGCGTGATCTCTCGAGAACACGGCTGTGTCTGCACTGCCAGAAGCTGGGCGTTCTGAAGAGAAGTGGATGATACTTCTCGTCAGAACGCCCAGCTAGTAAAAGTAGTAAAAACGCCCCGATGTACGCACATAATACACGCCCACTTGGACTTTTACTTTAAACACGCACACTTGGACTTTTGCAAGCCTCATTTAAATAAATACAAAAATGGTCATAACTTGGCCAAAAATGCTCTTTTTAAAAATAAAAACGTTACTGTAATCTACATTGCAGCGCCTATCTGCTGCAATAGCAGATAGGGGTTGCAAAATCTGGTGACAGAGCCTCTTTAAGGACAGAGCCATTTTTTGTATTTTTCATTTTGAGTTTTCACTCCCCGCCTTCCAAGAGCCATAACTTTTTTATTTTTCCATCAATAGAGTGGTCTAGGGGGTTAATTTTTTGCGGGAGAATTTGTAGTTTCTAATGGCAACATTTAAAGTACCATTTAATGTACTAAAAGACAGAAAAAAAAATATTTAGCGGGCTGAAATTGGAAAAAATTGGGATTCCTACATTGTTTTTTGTTTTACGTTTTTATGGCTTTCACCGTGCGGGAAAAATGACAACTTGACCTTATTCCGTGTCTCAATACGATTTCCGTGATACCAAATTTATATAGTTGTTCTATAATTTACTGCTTTTACAAAGAAAAAACTATTTGTTAACCCCTTCCCGTCACAGCCCTTTTTCAGATTTTCATTTTTGTATTTTCCTCCCCAACTTCCAAAAGCCATAACGTCTTTATTTTTCCATCCATATAGTCCTATGAGGGCTTGATTTTTGCGGGACGAGTTGTAGTTTTTTTGTAGCACAATTTATTTTGCCATATAATGTACTAGGAAACGGGAAAAAAATTATTTGTGGGGTAGACGGAACTCATTGTGCAATTAAAACAACATGTTAAAGAGGCTCTGTCACCAGATTTTGCAGCCCCTATCTGCTATTGCAGCAGATAGGCGCTGCAATGTAGATTACAGTAACGTTTTTATTTTTAAAAAACGAGCATTTTTGGCCAAGTTATGACCATTTTTGTAGTTATGCAAATGAGGCTTGCAAAAGTCCAAGTGGGTGTGTTTAAAAGTAAAAGTCCAAGTGGGCGTGTATTATGTGCGTACATCGGGGCGTTTTTACTACTTTTATTCTGTGGGTCAATATGATTACGGCGATACCAAATATATATAGTTTTTCCTATATTTTACTAAGTGTAAATTTATTTTGTGTCGCCAAATTCCGAGAGCCATAACTTTTTTATTTTTCCATCGATTAAGTGGTATGAGGGCTTATTTTTTGTGAGGAAAAGCTGTAGTTTTTAATAATACAATTTTGGTGTACATGTGATGTTTTGATCAATTTTTATTTCCTTATTTTGTGGGAGATTAGGTGACCAAAAAAATGGAGATTATGGCGTTTACAATTTTTTTTTTACAGCGTTCACCGTGCGGGTTAAATAATGATACATTGTAATAGCTCAGACTTTTATGGACGCGGCGATACCAATTATGTTTATTTATTTATTTTTTTGCTATGCTCTAGAGGGAAAATTTACATTAAAAAAATAACTTTATTTAACTCATTTTTACTTTTTTTATTAGTTCCTCTAGGGGACTTCAACCAGCGATCAACCAGCGATTGTTAGATAGCTTGCACGGCATACTGCAATACTAATGCAATATATTGCAGTATATCGTGATTCTGACAGGCATCTGACTGCCAGAGGCAGGGCTTAATAGGTGCACAAAGATGGCAGACCTGGTGAGCCCATTCCATACTTCCCCTACCCGACTTTGGCGTATGGATACGTCAAATGTCGGTAAGGGGTTAAAAAAAAATGTTTTGTTTCCTCACATTCCGGGAGCCATAACTTTTCATCGATTAAACGGTGTGAGGGCTTATTTTTGCAGGCTGAGCTGTTGTTTTTATTGGTACCATTTTTGGTACATATGACATTTTGATCACTTTTTCTAAAAAACTTTTTAGAGCTAAGGTGACCAAAAAACAGCAATTTTGGCGTTTTATATATTATTTTTACGGCGTTCACCGTGCGTTAAATACGTTAACTAAGTACGTTAAATAATGGTATATTGTAATATTTCAGACTTTTACGGATGCGGCAATACCAATTTTTTATTTTTTTTATTTTTTACATTACTTTAGAGGAAAAATGGGAAAAGGTGGGTTTTTTTAACTTTAAATTTTTTTTTCACTACTAATTACTTTGTTAAACTATTTTTTACATATTTTATTAGCCCCCCTAGGGGACTTGAACCAGCGATCGTTAGATCGCTGATTCAATACACTGCAATACTAATATATTGCAGTATATAATCATTTTTACAGGCTTCTGTTAAGCCGTGCCAGAGGCATGTCTTAACAGAGGCAAAGTAAAACACAGCTGACACCCGCAGCGCCGGGATTGCGCTCATCACGTGAGCGCGCTCCATACTTCCCTATAACGCTTATCACGTACATGTACGTGATAATGCGTCAAGGATGTTAAATCACTCCCATTTACAGTAGGATTTGTGTCTGTATTTGACATTAGTTGTTCCCAGTCTATGTCCTGAAGCACAGCCCTCATCCTGCGGAATTTAGCCTTCTTAAATTAAGTCTTTGTTTGTTTTTTTGCAGTTTAAAAAATTTAAATGAAATTACATTGTGGTCACTGTAACCAAGGTTTTCATGAACAGTGACGTTACCAACAAGCTTGTAACATTGTAAGAAATTACTAAATCTAGTAGAGAATAACTTCTAGTCCGCTCTTCCACATACTAGCCCATAGAATTATCCTGCAAAAACGTGAGGAATTTTTTTCCCTTTGCAGTTGAAACCGAACCCTGACCCCAATAATATCTGGGTAATTAAAGTCTCCCATTATCACTACAGTACCCGCCTGTGCAGCCCGCTCCACTTGTTTATATAGCTGACCTTCCATCTCCTCTGTTATATTCGGGTATCTATAGAATACACAGGAAATAATTGTTTTAGTATTTACCTCTCTTTGTAATTCCACCCACAAAGTTTCAACCTCCTCACAATCGTCACCCACTATTGCCTCTTTCACACTCGCCTTCATATCACTTCTCACATACAGACATACACCACCGCCTTTCCGATTTGCCATCTCTTTCCGAAACAGTGTAAAACCCTGAAGATTTACAGCCCAGTTATGAGAAGGGTCTAGCCATGTTTCAGCAACATCAACTATGTCAATATGTTCCTCCAGTACCAAGGCTTCAAGCTCCCCATTAAGCAATTCTATCAGACAGGCATTTAGTTCTGACATAAAACTGCCCAACAGTTCAAAATCTCATAAATTTGTAAATATAATTCCAAACGTGGATATAGATACACAAATAATTTGGAAGAAAAACAAATATTTTACAATCATAATAACGTTATAATTAATTATCTACATGTAATGTTATCATAACCGTCACCTTCTTTTTATACTCGTCCTCACAATAGAACTGAATCACAAAAAGAATAGGAAAAAAAAGTGTCTGATCTTCAAACAAGCTTTCCACACAGTACAAACAGGATTAGAGGGATTTTCTTGCATTTATAAATACCCTTTTGATATACCTAAAACTGTAAAACAAAATAAATTGTTATATTCTTACATTAGCAGTTCTGTGCCTTTCTCACGCCGCCAATTACCGACAGACTGCAGTCCTTCCTGTTAATCATCTGTACGAGAAGATGCCATGTACATAACATGTCAGGTGATTGTGGCAGCCAATTACTGCTGCATAACATGACAACAATGTGGACAGAACGTCATAGCAGCAGGCGTCGATAAGCTGCCGCAGTCATGTGACATGATAGGGCGTCATCACGTACAACTGATAAACAAGGACCAAAGTTGGGAATAGAAGAGGATCACTAAGGTCTAGTAGTAAAGTATATTGTACCTTAGGCATACTAAAAAGTATTTACAAGTCCCAGAAAACCCTTTAATAGCAATGATATATAAACTGCTATAAGAAAAATGAATATGAAGTTCTAGATAAGAAAAAAGACTATTGTACAATTTTATTACGTCCACTCCCCTAAGTGGAATTCTACTAATTTATTGCAACAGTTTCAAAGCGCACATCTTCCACTGATTAGGTAAAGAGATACGTGAATTCTACAGGGGAAGTCACATTGATTTATAGGACTCTTTGACCCAATGTTTCCAAACACGTACAGTATCTGTTTTAATTAAATGACTTTGTAACAAGATGACTTCACTTAGTAAAATTGCTTTCTCCGAGCAAGACACTAGGAAATGTGAAATAATGGCGACTTTAAGTAATGCTGAAATTGACTTTAAAAATGGCCAAACAGCACAAATCAAAGGTTTATACAGGGTTTTATATATATATATATATATATATATATATATATATATATATATATATATGTATATAGTGACATGTCAGAAGTTTTGATTGGTGTGGGTCCGGGCACTGAGACCCCCACCGATCGCTAAAGCTAAGCGACAGAAGCGCTCTGGTGAGCGCTGAGCCGTTTCGTTTCTGATCGGCTTTTCTCGGAAAACCGATGTAACTGTGTACAGACTCAATATAGAGGCTATGGGCCCATACACCCTTACATCGGCTTTCCGAAAAAAGCCGATCAGAAACTAAGCGTCTCAACGCTTACCCGATCAAAACTTTTGACATATCACTATGACAAGTCAGAAGTTTGTTGAAAGTTTAGTTACACTTTATTTTTTTTTGCTGTATACTTCTAGTAAAAACGCATGTGAATACATTTGTATTTTCATGCAAAGAGTACCGAGACACATTTACTTTTCAGGAAAAATCTACTACACCAGTACTTCTATGGAGAAATAAGGACATTGGATTATAAGAATAGACTTGCCACTAAAAGGACAACTTTCACTGGGATGGGCTCCATTACCAATAATAACAAATTAGAAAATACAATTGTGCCCACTAAGTTTACATACCAACACAGCAAATTCTAATAGTATAATCACTTTAATAAAATCCATTTTGGTTACAATGGATTTGTTCCTTATGGCACTATCAATAATGATATCTCTATTGATCTGCTGATTCGTTTTGTTCTAGGAATGGGCCTTATGTAGACTTTTTGAGAGCAAAATAATACTTAATTATATTGTCTTATATTTTTTTTAATTTTTTTTTACTCTTGACATGATCTGGGTTTTTAACAATACTCTGCTGGTGACCTACAATCACACTCAACTTTGGAACAGTGCACTACTAATGCATGATCTATCAGATTCACTCGGTGTCATTTGGCAGAGGTGAAGACTGGCCATAAACATGTTAAAAATCGTAAATTTTTTTTAGGAAGATTCCGTACAATACTGTGCGTGGAGTGTCGTATCAAATGTTTAATGGGCAGCAGGTTATTCCCATCAGGGGATCCATTACACTAACATAAACATATAGGGGCAGATTTACTTCTGTGTCTAGAATGTGTAGAAAATTCACTAAATCTTGGCGAAATTTAGCGCTTTTTATTTAGTCTAATTTAAGAACAGATGTCTATGCCTCACTAGACACTTTCAAAAAGTGTCTAGAAAAGGGGATGTGGTTTAGCAAAGAAGAGGCATGGCTTAAATTAGGCAAACAAAAACTAAGCCTACCAAGAGTTGATATAAGGAAGATAAAAGTGTCTAGTCTGTTTAACAAGATGTGTAAAATTTATCATACAGTGTGAGCCACTGTGATATATTTGGCAAATCTTCAGACTGCCTGGGTTAAAGGAGATGTGCTGCTGACAACGCTAATATTTTAGACATTTAAAACAATACGATAAGCTGATCAGCAAGCGTTTGCTCGTTCCGCTGCTGATCGCTGCCCTGTTTACGCAGGGCAGTTATCGAGAACGAGCGTTCTTTGAACGCTCCTTTGCCCGATAATTGGCGAGTGTAAAAGGGCTGTAAGTTTATACTGTTAAAATCTTAAACAGTGATAGTAGTAGATTAATTAACCCGATGTAAGTAATAGCAACCTGGTTTAGATGTCTAAGTGAGAAGATTCCAAATCTCGAAAGGCAGCAATACAATGAAACAAGACACTTTGCAACTTCGATTCTCTTTGCAAAAAATGTTGTTCATTGCAACTTCGATTCTCTTTGCAAAAACCTTTGTTCCTTTATCAAAAGATTTGATTGACATCAATAATATGCAAATAATTTTAATTTCAACATCACACATAGTGCCAAAGTCCATAAGAAACTTTATGGTGCACCCTATCTACACATTTTTTTTATTAATTTGTCTCTATGTTTGTTATATTCAAGGTAATCACTACATATGCGATGAGCATTAATAAATTGGCTTTTGGGGATTCCTTTAAATGTTTGTGGTGCATGTATACTATTACGTCTCAATAGGTTATTACTGTCGGTGGGTTTAGAGTATAATGTGGTAGATAGTCCGTTATGGTAAATTTTATTATTTTTCTACATCCAAATATTGTATTCTGTCCATATTACATTCCAATGAGCATTAAATTAAACTGTGGCAACTGTTTAGGTATTGGACGAATTTGTCAAGTTTCTCTCTACTGCCGTTGCATAAATGGAACTCATTGTCCACATTTCGTAGCCACAATTTATTATTGTCATTAAATTCGACATTATTTAGATAAATGGATTAAAAACAAAAAAAGACAGCTTTAGTAAATCTTCCCCATAGAACCAGCTTATGGTGTAGAATATTTGGAAATTATTTCTGAAATAAATATGAGGCCTTCTTCACACGTTTTTTTTAGTGTGTTAGTAGTACCTTTCTGTTATGTTACACTTCCTTGCTTATTGTTGCTTCACTTACCACTGACCCAATTATAAGTGTGTTGGCCACTGGTTCAATGGATGGATTAGGCCCTAGGGCACCATATGTAAAGCACTCTATAGAGTATCTCTCTTGATATGTTGATTAGCTTTCTATAGCAATGGCTCGTTTTGTGAGTAAAATTAATGCAGTGTTTTGTCTTTCTTTTTTTTTTGCTTTTACTGATAAACATATTTTATTTGTATAAAGCCTTTATTATTTATACTCATAAATCCGATTTGTAGAATTTGTAGAATTTAAATTCTTTGTTTTTCAGATTTGCACGTCATATTTCATGCTAATGCCACTGGCAGAAAATCTATGTAGTACTTCGAGCAGTATGAAATATTTGCACAGTATGAAATAGTTAAGCATTGTAGAGTATAAATAAATCACACACGTTCCTGTACATACTGTAGTTTCCACTGCAGAATTAATAATTGAACATATTAAATTATACATCTTTATATGGTACATTAGATTTCAGGAGCTTTGATTTCATATTTTATTATACTGAAGATTTATTCACTGTCTATAATAATACCAATGCTGAGCTACTTGTTTTCAAGTGTTCTGGTCTTGGTATATTTATATATACCATATTTCATTGTTCTTTACCCCCTAAGAGTTTCCTCCAGGCATATATGTGATTGTGTGTTTTTGAAATGCCTCTATTTTCATTGCTTTCCCCGTCTGTTCTCTTTTAACATTCAGTTTATGTTATATTATTTATTCTCCTCTTATGTTGCCATTTCTAATTTGCCCATAAAAGAGCTCTACTTCTAAACAGCAGAATAGGTTGAATCCTACCAACACCATATTTCTTCTTAGCCCTCAGCCCAGTATTGTTCCAGCATTAGGACTCATGCTCATGGGTACTATGGATCCGTGTGGTATTTTATTGTCCCATACTGTACCACCATTTAAACGGTGGCATGCAAGAAAAAAAATTGTGGCATGCTCCATTGCATGAAAGATTATATAACAGCCCACAAAGTACCTACAGATCCATAATACAAACCTGTGAGTACTCAGTGTGGCACCGTACCTGGTCCATGCATGTGACTTTACATTGTGCATGAACTCTTACACTGAAGTTTGTACACAGACTGGTTTCTAGGGACCTCCCTCTGTCAGAGGCGTAGCTAGGGGTTCAGCACCAGTAGGGGGCAATATGCATTCAAGGCCTGAGTGGGATACCCCCATTAAATCACATTCAGCTTTTCCAGCAAATGCTGTAAAAATGTAATGTTTGCCATAAGTAAAAATTTCTACTGTTATCATGGAAACACTCACAGTAACTATCATCCACCATTCTTTCAAAAACATTAGAATGATAACAAAATCTCATTTCGAGATGGTCAAATTAACTTGAAGAATCAGCGGAGAAGAACATTTTTTAATATTTGCTCATCTATTGGAAAATCTATTGTTTTTATCACATTTTTAAATTCATCTCTTGTAAAATTATTTTTATTTTCTCTGTAGTCCTGGTATTACATTTTTGGACAGAACCAGAGAATAAATCAAATATACATTATTGATATTAGTTTACCATTGACATGCAGAAATATGCCCTTTCCATGGCTATTTCTTTTTTTTTTTTTCTTTTTCTATATGCTTTTTAATATAACTTAAAGGGGTTGTCCAAGATAACATAATATTTTAAATAACACCATTAAATTATTTAAGTTAAAAAAATAAATACATTTGTAATATACTTACGTTTTCCAAAGTGGCCCCGTTTCCAGATCCTGCGATCGGGAACTTGATTGTTGACGTCTGCTCCGGCTCTGCCGCGTTGTTGATCTTGAATTCTTGCCGGGTACACGACACGTCACTTGTGACGTGGTGTATATCGGCTTGTTCTGTTGTAACGTGCATGCGCGGCCCCTGCTGTTATCTCGAGAACAGCAGGAACCGCGAGAACAGCAGTGACAGCGCATGCGCGTTACTGCATGTGAAGCAGAAGAAGCCGATATACACCACGTGACAAGTGACGTGTCGTATACCATCCGAGGTCTCTCTGGTGCGAGACCATGTGATCGGGATACGACACGACAGTGGAGGCGGCTGAAAAGGTGACGTCAGAGCTCAAGTGACCAGAAGGAAGAAGCAGCCAGAGCGGAGAACAGAAGCAAGATTGCACGGGTAAGTCTATTATGCAATTTTTTATATGTGTAATGTATTTCTAAATGTACTTAAAAAAAAAATCTCGGACAACCCCTTTAAATGTGAAATGTATGGATAGCAGTAAGTATATCTAAGGTTCAAACCTTTTTCTTATAGGATGAATATACGTTGTCCTATGGGATAATTGTGTCAAGTTAAAGGCCAGTATTTCACTGAGTGTTGGAAATCCAATCACGTAATGAAATTCAGATAATCTGCTTTTAGTTACTGATGTGTTTCCCGGCAGCAGTTCCCGTGATAGCACATGCTGTGATACCAAACAGTATCTTATATGAATGTTATCAAGATTGAGTGTCCTCTGTGGCATCTCTGAACAGCAGTAACATTCCTTACTTATTGTGGTATATTACTCTACTAGACATAGTCTAACCCTCATCTGCTGAATCTATAGTCGGCAGCACCATTAAACAGAGCAGCAGGGACTCTATGTGCTGGAGATTAATAAAAAAAAAAAAAAGGTTCTTAGTTGGAATTATTATACGATTATGTATTTGGCACCATTGGCCTTCTACAATGAAAAATGCACATTATAATGTCACTGGTCTATTTTCAGTGTATGAACCTGTAACAGAATTGATTTATAAAAACGCTGACGGTACAAAATGGTGAGAATGCTGGAAATAAGAAGAAAATGCCATGCACATATTTAATTAAGTTGGTGTCTTATATAGATACTTTTAATACAAAATGGTAAGATTTTATTGATGAAACCTATGTACTATCACAGGGTACATTGTAGTGATCAGTTTCCTCTGTTGGTCAGTGACCCTTTTTTTTTATCCTCCGCAACCACTGTACTTTTGCTATAAGGAAAATTCTTAAAACCATTTTCTATGCCCATAGTGGCCATGACTGGCAATAGGTGGGTTGCAGGCCTCTTGTGTGTGGCTTCTGATATCCCAGTTCCATTCTCCCCAAGCTTCTGGGACTTTCAGCATTGTCCACACATTTATCCTAAGAGAAGCGATCAATCATACATCAATTCTGCCCAAATGATTTATCCAGGGATTATATCAGACTTCAGGAATTTGCACAGGAAGAGTAGAAAACAATGCAGAGGGCATAACTGAGTTGTATTATAAGGGTCCTGGGGCTGGCACAATTTAAAATCATCAATTGCTTACCAGTAGAGATGTTCAAAACTTTGCTTTGCTTTGCCGTTGGGCACATTTCCTATTATGGAGCTGTGGATGCTGCAGAAAAGACAAAGGAGGTGGAAATTCTAAAACGTGTACCAATATTTCAGAATCCTGTCTTATGAGTAGCAAATACAGCTTTGTAATAGGAAATTCCCCCAATGGCAAAATGCAGGCAAAGCAAATTTTCAGAGTTTTGCTCAGGGTTAACCTTACATCTTACATACTTCCATGCAGAGGAGTAACTTGAAGCTCCGGGGACCCAATGCAAAATCGATAACAGGACCCCCACCTACCATATATAATTTATTATAGTGGTGTCTTCTTATGCGGCTGAGGGGCTTATGGGCCCCCTAAGGCTTCATGGCCCGGGTGTGACTGCTACCTCTGCACTCCCTATAGCTACACCCCTGCTTCCATGATTCAGGCTCCTGGATGGCAGTTAGTCATTTAGTAGGCCATCTCTGATATATGCTGCTAGTGCTTGTGATGGTCATAAAATAAATGACTTCACTGGAGGCCTCTTTAGCTAGAACCTTTATGGTATACTATATTTTATTATAGCGTTCTGACAGTTAATTAAAAATGTTTATACTGCTCTAACGATTTAAAAGATATGGCAACCTAGTGAAACATCCTTAGCAGATATCCCTTTTCCCAGCACATACACAAATTGGAAATAAATAAAGTCCAAAAAGGATGCAAAAGGTGGATAACTTCTCCTGGGACCTGTAGTCTAATGTTCTTAGAGCTGGATTTGTTTGGCGTGCCGCGCTTTTAAACATTTTATTATGAGTTTGAAATATCCTAATCCTTGTTAGTATAAAAATAAAATTTGTACTTTGATAAATCTCCAAACTATGTTGTACTATGTTTTTCTTTTTTCATCTAGAAATATAAAATCTGTTACCTGTTGTATCTATCTGTAGTGGCAACCAACCTTGAAAAATCTGGAATAGCCTCCGTAGAACTACAGGTCCGAGGAGAAGTTGTCCACCTTTTGCATCCTTTTTGGACTTTATTTATTTCCTATTTGTGTATGTGCTGGGAAAAGGGATATCTGCTGGATGTTTCACTAGGTTGCTATATTTTTTAAATCATTAGAGCGGTATAATATTTCTTTTTGTTTTGTGTTTACATTTGAGTGTTGTGGATTTGACACTTTTTTATACCTGCTCCGGTTTATTATTGTAGTGTGCAACAGGAGAATTTCAGAAATAATAAAAAAATGTACGTCTATAGCTACGATCTACAGTATTGCCTGCTAAGACTGCATTTAACTTATATTTATAGGTGTAGCTTCTCTTTGGAATGACAACACGATCAATAAAGTTTAACACTGTCTTATAGGAATATAGTGTTAAGGAATCAGCCATCAAAATGTCTTTGGTTGATTCATGCGTTGAGAGAAGCAGCACCAGAGGTAAGTGAACATGTTAACAGGGCATTCAGAAGTAACATCTGCCCACAGATAACACAAGGGCGGATAACTGACGTGGAGCAATAGTAAATATGTGCAGTATATTCAAAGTCTGACATAGAAAATGTTTAACATACAAAGTGCCCCATGTTTAGGGTCAAAGATCTATGGCAACAAAGAAGTCAAGAGCTTATAAAGTTTGGCTTTTGTAATTCATAAATGTGTATGAAAATAGAGCACATCCCATTGAAGAAGATTTTGATCAGCATCTACCCAGCATGAATGCACATGAAACGTACATAGAATAGACTTTGTTTCATGTCCCTTTAAGGCTTGCTTAAAGGGTTAATTTAAATTCTAGGTTTGTGCATCTTCATCCACTTCATAGCCGGTGCATGTGACTATTGATATTTTATAAATGCACAATTGAAGAATGTCATCCCATTTAATTTACTGCAGTCAATAAAAAAAATGGATACTTTTTCTAGTTTCTATGGAATGAATGCCTTAGGCTTTGTGCACACAGTTTGGAGGTTCCATCGGCTGTTCCGTCACATGTGATAAATAACGCAGTATGCAGCGTTATTCTTGCCATCAAAATAACAGAACCCTAACGGACCCCATTATAAGTCAATGGGGTCCATTTGGCCCTGTTGGTATCTGTCCCATGACGGATCTGGAAGAGAATTATGGTTTCCATTATAAATGGAACCCCTGAAGCAGATAAAAACATAGCCGTAACCTCATGACCAAAGGGTTTTGGTCCTAAATGACCAGACAATTTTAGCCATTTTGCGCACATGGTGGTTTGAGAGCCCTAAGTTTTATTTGTTGGGCTACAAAAATAATTTTGTGCCTTTTTTTTGTGAGACATAGGACTGTCTTTAATACCTTTTCTAGATAAATATTTTTTTTCTGTTTTAGTTTTATTAGGGGAAAAGTGTAAAAAAATAAAATAAAAACAACACATATATATATACACTACCGTTTAAAAGTTTGGGGTCACCCAGATAATTTTGTGTTTTCCATGAAAACTCACACTTATATTTATCAAATGAGTTGCAAAATGACTAGAAAATATAGTCAAGACATTGACAAGGTTAGAAATAATGATTTTTATTTCAAATAATAATTTTCTCCTTCAAACTTTGCTTTCGTCAAAGAATGCTCCATTTGCAGCAATTACAGCATTGCAGACCTTTGGCATTCTAGCTGTTAATTTGCTGAGGTAATCGGGAGAAATTTCACCCCATGCTTCCAGAAGCACCTCCCACAAGTTGGATTGGCTGGATGGGCACTTCTTGTGTACCATACGGTCAAGATGCTCCCACAACAGCTCTATGGGGTTGAGATCTGGTGACTGCGCTGGCCACTCCATTACAGATAGAATACCAGCTGCCTGCTTCTTCCCTAAATAGTTCTTGCATAATTTGGAGGTGTGCTTTGGGTCATTGTCCTGTTGTAGGATGAAATTGGCTCCAATCAATCGCTGTCCACAGGGTATGGCATGGCGTTACAAAATGGAGTGATAGCCTTCCTTAATCATAATCCCTTTTACCTTGTACAAATCTCCCACTTTACCTGCACCAAAGCAACCCCAGACCATTACATTACCTCCACCATGCTTGACAGATGGCGTCAGGCACTCTTCCAGCATCTTTTCAGTTGTTCTGCATCTCACAAAACTTCTTCTGTGTGATTCAAACACCTCAAACTTCGATTCGTCTGTCCATAACACTTTTTTCCAATCTTCCTCTGTCCAATGTCTGTGTGCTTTTGCCCATATTAATCTTTATCCTTTTATTAGCCAGTCTCAGATATGGCTTTTTCTTTGCCACTCTGCCCTGAAGGCCAGCATCCCAGAGTCGCCTCTTCACTGTAGACGTTGACACTGGCGTTTTGCGGGTACTATTTAATGAAGCTGCCAGTTGAGGACCTGTGAGGCGTCTATTTCTCAAACTAGAGACTCTAATGTACTTGTCTTGTTGCTCAGTTGTGCAGCGGGGCCTCCCACTTCTCTTTCTACTCTGGTTAGAGCCTGTTTGTGCTGTCCTCTGAAGGGAGTAGTACACACCGTTGTAGGAAATCTTCAGTTTCTTGGCAATTTCTCGCATGGAATAGCCTTCATTTCTAAGAACAAGAATAGACTGTCGAGTTTCACATGAAAGCTCTCTTTTTCTAGCCATTTTGAGAGTTTAATCGAACCCACAAATGTAATGCTCCAGATTCTCAACTAGCTCAAAGGAAGGTCAGTTCTATAGCTCCTCTAAACAGCAAAACTGTTTACTGCGGTGCTAACATAATTGCACTAGGGTTTTCAAGTGTTTTCTAATCATCCATTAACCTTCTAACACAGTTAGCAAACACAATGTATCATTAGAACACTGGAGTGATGGTTGCTGGAAATGGGCCTCTATACACCTATGTAGATATTGCATTAAAAACCAGACGTTTGCAGCTAGAATAGTCATTTAGCACATTAACAATTTATAGAGTGTATTTCTGATTAATTTAATGTTATCTTCATTGAAAAAAAACGGTGCTTTTCTTGCAAAAATAAGGAAATTTCTAAGTGACCCTAAACTTTTGAACAATAGTATATATATTTTTATTTTTTTAATTTATAGTTCTTTATTCTTTAAATGTGCAAATTGTCACTAAAATAAAGTGTTAGAATGGGTTCCCTATTTTATTTTGGCCATTTCAATACATATTCATAGTTTTGGGCTAGCTATGATGATGGTATGGGTTGGCATCCATAGGAGCCCGAGTTACAGGGGAAAATAGTCCCCTGTGGGGACATCAGTCACTGATATAGCTGATCTGAGTCTGCTAAGACCCAGCAGCAATGCCATGTCAGGCGGCACCCCCTGATCACTGCTTACTCATTGAGCGCTATATAGTCTGGACAAGGGGATTCAGAAGAGGTTATGAACCACTTTTATCTTCTCCTCAGCATCCTGCTAGATTGTACAAGCTTTAAAGCAGTGATGCCAAAAGATGTTGCTGCTATGTCGGACCTTTGCTGCCCGCCATCAAAAGACAGTGGACTGTGATTAAGGGGTTAAAGCAAGAAAATGGAAAAATTACATTTATTAAAATCCTTTGGTGAAGATTTTCACATGTATGAAGGGTCCAAGAAAACGGCTGAAGACAGCAGGCAGGTGACCGATTGTATCGGCATTAAGTGTAAGTTTATTACGCCTCTTAATGAACCCTCATAAATCACCAAAGGAGGAACATTTAATGGTCAAGATGCTCCCACAACAGCTCTATGGGGTTGAGATCTGGTGACTGCGCTGGCCACTCCATTACAGATAGAATACCAGCTGCCTGCTTCTTCCCTAAATAGTTCTTGCATAATTTGGAGGTGTGCTTTGGGTCATTGTCCTGTTGTAGGATGAAATTGGCTCCAATCAATCGCTGTCCACAGGGTATGGCATGGCGTTACAAAATGGAGTGATAGCCTTCCTTAATCATAATCCCTTTTACCTTGTACAAATCTCCCACTTTACCTGCACCAAAGCAACCCCAGACCATTACATTACCTCCACCATGCTTGACAGATGGCGTCAGGCACTCTTCCAGCATCTTTTCAGTTGTTCTGCATCTCACAAAACTTCTTCTGTGTGATTCAAACACCTCAAACTTCGATTCGTCTGTCCATAACACTTTTTTCCAATCTTCCTCTGTCCAATGTCTGTGTGCTTTTGCCCATATTAATCTTTATCCTTTTATTAGCCAGTCTCAGATATGGCTTTTTCTTTGCCACTCTGCCCTGAAGGCCAGCATCCCAGAGTCGCCTCTTCACTGTAGACGTTGACACTGGCGTTTTGCGGGTACTATTTAATGAAGCTGCCAGTTGAGGACCTGTGAGGCGTCTATTTCTCAAACTAGAGACTCTAATGTACTTGTCTTGTTGCTCAGTTGTGCAGCGGGGCCTCCCACTTCTCTTTCTACTCTGGTTAGAGCCTGTTTGTGCTGTCCTCTGAAGGGAGTAGTACACACCGTTGTAGGAAATCTTCAGTTTCTTGGCAATTTCTCGCATGGAATAGCCTTCATTTCTAAGAACAAGAATAGACTGTCGAGTTTCACATGAAAGCTCTCTTTTTCTAGCCATTTTGAGAGTTTAATCGAACCCACAAATGTAATGCTCCAGATTCTCAACTAGCTCAAAGGAAGGTCAGTTCTATAGCTCCTCTAAACAGCAAAACTGTTTACTGCGGTGCTAACATAATTGCACTAGGGTTTTCAAGTGTTTTCTAATCATCCATTAACCTTCTAACACAGTTAGCAAACACAATGTATCATTAGAACACTGGAGTGATGGTTGCTGGAAATGGGCCTCTATACACCTATGTAGATATTGCATTAAAAACCAGACGTTTGCAGCTAGAATAGTCATTTAGCACATTAACAATTTATAGAGTGTATTTCTGATTAATTTAATGTTATCTTCATTGAAAAAAAACGGTGCTTTTCTTGCAAAAATAAGGAAATTTCTAAGTGACCCTAAACTTTTGAACAATAGTGTATATATTTTTATTTTTTTAATTTATAGTTCTTTATTCTTTAAATGTGCAAATTGTCACTAAAATAAAGTGTTAGAATGGGTTCCCTATTTTATTTTGGCCATTTCAATACATATTCATAGTTTTGGGCTAGCTATGATGATGGTATGGGTTGGCATCCATAGGAGCCCGAGTTACAGGGGAAAATAGTCCCCTGTGGGGACATCAGTCACTGATATAGCTGATCTGAGTCTGCTAAGACCCAGCAGCAATGCCATGTCAGGCGGCACCCCCTGATCACTGCTTACTCATTGAGCGCTATATAGTCTGGACAAGGGGATTCAGAAGAGGTTATGAACCACTTTTATCTTCTCCTCAGCATCCTGCTAGATTGTACAAGCTTTAAAGCAGTGATGCCAAAAGATGTCGCTGCTATGTCGGACCTTTGCTGCCCGCCATCAAAAGACAGTGGACTGTGATTAAGGGGTTAAAGCAAGAAAATGGAAAAATTACATTCATTAAAATCCTTTGGTGAAGATTTTCACATGTATGAAGGGTCCAAGAAAACGGCTGAAGACAGCAGGCAGGTGACCGATTGTATCGGCATTAAGTGTAAGTTTATTACGCCTCTTAATGAACCCTCATAAATCACCAAAGGAGGAACATTTAATGGTATGTCCTTGGACTAGTTCAATTTATACTTTATTTCCTTTGAAGTTGTATCAACACTATGGGCTTAATACACAACATGATGATCGTTTATAAATGCATTCAAATACAATTGTTACGTAACTAAAGACAATATGATTCCGTGTTTAATGAAAGCTCACGTTCCAGAGACTCTTATCAATATTTTAATTATAGATAACAACACGGTACACATTTGCTTTTTGCTCTGTGCCATCTCCTCGTCTCTTATGTCTTTGCTAATTTATTATTTTGTGCTGTCAAATGATTTAAGTGCAGTAAGATGTTGGCTAGACCCTTATGTCTTTAAAGAAAATTTTCAAGCAAACGCTCACAGACTGTGTTATGCATAGTGCAGGGTATGAAGGGGTGGAGCATGAAATCTGCATTGAAGGTACATTAGGGAATCCCTGTGTCATACCACGCCCCCTCAGGCCCTACATTAGGCAGATACAGTGCATTAGTTTTGCCATTATTGGATCTAAATAATAGAGCCTCATCTATTCTGTATTATGGCTTTGAACCAGTTTCAAGTTGTATGGCCCAGTAATAGGGCACCAACAGAAGTCAATGGGCCAATACTCCAACTGTTCTTACAGAATCCAAGAGAAAAAAATGTGCCATATTTCTTTGCATACTGTATTACTGAGGTCTTCTGCAATACAGAAGCATGTGTCACTGTACAGGCTCAGGCCTTAGTTTGTGTAAATCCCCAAAAGTAAATTAAACTGATACAGGTCATGCCAAAACCTAGACAGCAAAGATTGATATTGCATGCACTCTGTCATGGTTCCGTTTGAATTAGCCACAACTAAGCTGACATCGATCATATTCAATTAATAAATAAGTCTTACAAATCTAAGGAGTTCTGGGAGCCATGTGGGAAATATCTGGGGTCTTGAGTGCTGTGACCTCTCTTATTTCCTTCCCATCTTTTCTTCTTCCTACCTCCTGTCTGCTCTAGTTTCATGAGGTACCTGTATGAAGTTTACTGTTCATACATTATTTCCAATTGCTTGTCTTTTACGTTGGTCATATATATTAGATAGCCATCAGCTAAATGCTCATTGAGCTAGCAGCTATTTCTCCCAACTCCCCCATAAACATGTACGCTTCAATAGGGAGAAGGGAATAAGCCACTGCCAGAACGCCAGAACATTCTGGCAGCGTCTTAGCTTCCACAGGTACAAAGGATCATGCATGTTGAAATCTAACATGCCGATCCCTCTTTCTCCTTAAAATTCACCATCGGGAAGGAGTCGGGTGGCCCCTATACATATCAGATCGTTGGCCGATCCCTCCGAAATCGGCAGTTTTACGCTGTACACTTTCTGAATTTTATCTATGTTCTGTTTCACTCTTGTTTTATATCAAATCCAATAAAGCTCATTGAAAAATGCAAAAAGCTTTGCTAATCATACTATGCATTTGATGAGTTTGAGTCGACCATTCTTTTTACCTTACTTGTGTGATTTAAACTAAACCTAGGCTCATATATGACCACCATTCTTTTCTAAGGGTACTTTCGCATGGCCTGACGTGGGCCGTGTAAACAAGCACCGATCAACGAGACAGCTAGTATGGTGACGAGGGCTCGTTACTCCGATCACTCGTCCCCATACATTTCTATCATGTTGGAAGAAAGTCTCCCTGTTTACACATGGAGATGTGCTGCCGGCAACGATAATATTTAAGGCATTTAAAACTATAAAATCAGCTGACGAACGAGCGTTTGCTCGTTCATCGGCTGATCGTTGCCCTGTTTACATAGGGCAAATATAGGGAACGAGCGTTCTGTGAACGCTCGTTTGGCGGATAATTGGCCGGTGTAAAAGTGCCTTAAGTTAGATCTTCTAGCCAGTTATAATTACTGATCATCTGATATTTTAGACTTATAGAAGATGCTTTGTGCTTGGATATAACAGCATAAAAGATTAGGCCTGTGCTTTATGTATAGTAATATCTACACAACATGTTTATTGATATAACTCATAGAAAACTGTATAACAATGTATATTTATTTCAGATGGCCTAGATATTTTATAATAATACAATGTTAAAATATTTAGTTATATGACTAAATACATATTATATTGTTGAATATTTTATATATAATACATTTCAACCAACAATAATTTTATATATAATACATTTCAACCAACAAAATCAATGCACAACAGATATAATATTATCCAGAAGTTTAGAGGGTATCATTAATATCACAAAGGAGGAAGGCACCCAAACGTAATTATCTCAATTGAAGCAAATAATTAAGACAAGAAAAGGAGAGGCTCTTAGGACCGAGAGGAGGATGAAAAGCACAAATCATATGACTTCTAAATTCCACTGATATTGATCTCCTGTCAAGCAATGAATGGATTATCCAGCTCTCTTTAGAAAGTACAAAAGATGCTTTGTTCAGAATAGCTGCGATATTCAGAACTTTAGAAAGGGGGGTGAACTGTAAGCCTATCCATCGCATGCATATATATATATATATATATATATATATATATATACACACACACGTCTCAACATTGATATTGCAACACCAAGAAGGAAAAGTTTTGGAATTGTGTATATCACAGGAACGATAGACATGTTAATGATATGGAAATGATGAAAAAGAATGGAAACAAAATATTCCAAACATCATGATTTATTCAGTATCGAGTATGAATGCCACATGCAGAAATACACGCACGTACACGCCTTGGCATGCTATCAATGAGGTTATTAATGGTTGTCTGAGGAATGTTATGCCACGCTGAATGCACTTGGGCACGCAAATCTTCAAGATTGGCTGCTGGAAGCTCCCTTTGCAATTGCCAACCAATGAAGTCCCAGATGTGCTTGATGGGAGAAAAGTCTGGTGAAGCTGCAGGCCATGGTAGCACGTTTAGGCCACACAGGCTGCTCACAGTAGCACGAGCATTGTCCTTTTGAAAACGGCTTCTGGGACACTTTGAAAAAATGGGCGCACCACTGGTTCCACTACCAAATCAATCTAACGCCGAGCTGTTAGTCTACCTGAAATGAAGAATAGAGGGGTCCGGCTACCGTACATTATGCCACCCCACACCATAATCCAGGGATTAGGACCAGTGTGACATTCCCTTGTGAGTGCCTTTTCATGGCAGTGCCTACGTGGTCTCCGGACGAATCTTTGGCTTTCATTGCATCCGAGACAAAAGCAGGACTCATCGCTGAAGAGGATAGACCTCCATTCCAGCCTCCATTGCCATCTTGCTGTGCCAGATGATAGCCTTTGAGAGTGGTGGCATGTGGTCAATGAAACACCTGTAACTGGACATCTGGCTCGTAGCCCAATGTCATGCAAATGCCTTATGATGGTTTGTGTTGACACTGGTTGCCTAGGCTTGAGATGTGACGTCCAATTTCACTTGCAGTACAGAATAGATCACTATGCACCATTCTTCCAATCAGACGATTGTTCCATGCAGAGGTTTGCCCCTGCGCACCTCCTGCTATCATTCCTGTTCCTTGTTGTTCTCCCAACCTCCGGGACACGCAGCGTTAAACAGTGCTGACATCTCGGCCTAGGCGCGTAGCGATCTTCTGTAGTGATCAACCAAGGTCTCTCTGTTCAAGGATTCTGTCCCTCTCAGTTTGCGACAAGTGGAGATAACTGGCAGGTAGATGAACAGTAGGCATCGCACAGTCATCCCACAACACTTGATCCGATTTTTGAGGTTTCATGTGTCTAGAAAACTTTCTTTCAGCCTGGCTTTTATGTCGTCCCCCCCCCACATGCCTCAGATTAGAGCTAGGTGCTTGAAAATATGATCATTTGTATATCTTAGCGACACCTGCTACTTCCTCGATTTGCATAACCTTACGGCTTGCCCTTCTTGGTGTTGCAATTTCAGTATTGAGAAATGTATATATATATACAGTGAAGGAAATAAGTATTTGATCCCTTGCTGATTTTGTAAGTTTGCCCACTGTCAAAGACATGAACAGTCCAGAATTTTTAGGCTAGGTTAATTTTACCAGTGAGAGATAGATTATATAAAAAAAAAAAACTGAAAATCACATAGTCAAAATTATATATATTTATTTGCATTGTGCACAGAGAAATAAGTATTTGATCCCTTTGGCAAACAAGACTTAATACTTGGTGGCAAAACCCTTGTTGGTAAGCACAGCAGTAAGACTTTTTTTGTAGTTGATGATGAGGTTTGCACACATGTTAGATGGAATTTTGGCCCACTCCTCTTTTCAGATCATCTGTAAATCATTAAGATTTCGAGGCTGTCTCTTGGCAACTCGGATCTTCAGCTCCCTCCATAAGTTTTCGATGGGATTAAGGTCTGGAGACTGGCTAGGCCACTCCATGACCTTAATGTGCTTCTTTTTGAGCCACTCCTTTGTTGCCTTGGCTGTATGTTTTGGGTCATTGTCGTGCTGGAAGACCCAGCCACGAGCCATTTTTAATGTCCTGGTGGAGGGAAGGAGGTTGTCACTCAGGATTTGACGGTACATGGCTCCATCCATTCCCCCATTGATGCGGTGAAGTAGTCCTGTGCCCTTAGCAGAGAAACAGCCCCAAAACATAATGTTTCCACCTCCATGCTTGACAGTGGGGACGGTGTTCTTTGGGTCATAGGCAGCATTTCTCTTCCTCCAAACACGGCGAGTTGAGTTAATGCCAAAGAGCTCAATTTTAGTCTCATCTAACCACAGCACCTTCTCCCAATCACTCTCAGAATCATCCAGATGTTCATTTGCAAACTTCAGACGGGCCTGTACATGTGCCTTCTTGAGCAGGGGGACCTTGCGGGCACTGCAGGATTTTAATCCATTACGGCGTAATGTGTTACCAATGGTTTTCTTGGTGACTGTGGTCCCAGCTGCCTTGAGATCATTAACAAGTTCCCCCAGTGTAGTTTTCGGCTGAGCTCTCACCTTCCTCAGGATCAAGGATACCCCACGAGGTGAGATTTTGCATGGAGCCCCAGATCGATGTCGATTGACAGTTATTTTGTATGTCTTACATTTTCTTACTATTGCACCAACAGTTGTCTCCTTCTCACCCAGCGTCTTACTTATGGTTTTGTATCCCATTCCTGCCTTGTGCAGGTCTATGATCTTGTCCCTGACATCCTTAGAAAGCTCTTTTGGTCTTGCCCATGTTGTAGAGGTTAGAGTCAGACTGATTAATTGAGTCTGTGGACAGGAGTCTTTTATACAGGTGACCATTTAAGACAGCTGTCTTTAATGCAGGCACCAAGTTGATTTGGAGCGTGTAACTGGTCTGGAGGAGGCTGAACTCTTAATGGTTGGTAGGGGATCAAATACTAATTTCTCTGTGCACAATGCAAATAAATATATATAATTTTGACTATGTGATTTTCTGTATTTTTTTTTATATAATCTATCTCTCACTGGTAAAATTAACCTAGCCTAAAAATTCTAGACTGTTCATGACTTTGACAGTGGGCAAACGTACAAAATCAGCAAGGGATCAAATACTTATTTCCTTCACTGTATGTATATATATATATATATATATATATATACACATACGGAATCAATGTATATTTAGTATTCGGGGATATTTAGAGTTTTGGTCCCTTGGTTTTTGTTAAAACACTGAGATGATGATGATAAGGACATGACAAATGCTTTGAGCGCCACATATGATTAAACAACAACCCAGTGATTATACTTGTGTTCAGTGTATATTTAATACAGTTGTAGAATAATCGTTCTGAAAAGTAACAAATTATAGTTGCGAAGTCATAAATTTAAAGCCCTATTTAGATATGATTCTTCTGTTGACAATGAACAATTTGATTATTTTATCTTTTTTATGATCATTTGCTGGTCACTCCTGCTGTACAGGCCTTTGGGCTCATGTACACAACCATATTATGGCTCCAAACAAGCTTTGAATTCTACAGAGCCTAAATACAGCGCCATAGTATACCTCCATATGCCTTCGATTTCGTATGGAGGCAGAGAACTTGAAGCTCCTGGACCCCAATGCAAAATCTATAACAGGGCCCCCATCTACCATATATAATTTAAAATACAGGTGTCTTATTATGCAGCTAAGGGGCTTTTGGGTCCCCTCAGGCTCCAGGGCTCAGGTGCGACTGCTAGCTCTGCATCATCTATAGCTACGCCCCTGCATCGAGGCATACAAAGGCATTTGGAATCTGACAGGGGAAAAAAAAAGGACCATGCTCCATCAGATTTTGCATTACAGAAGCTCTAGTAGAAGCATTGTTCTGTTATATGCATGAGGCCATATCTAATTGAGCAACATTATTGACTTCTGTTATGCTTGTTGTAAGGTTCAATTAGGGAAAAATTTGAAATATTTGTATTTTTGGCATGATTTTCTACCACTGATGAGACCCAGGTATCTCCATGTTCTGGCTGGTGGGGCCTCAGTAGAAAAATCTTGAGAAGCTCTGATCAAGATAAGTATTTATGAAGAATGATTATTCAAAAACATGGGAATTTGGGTATTACAGTCATAAATCAGTCATTATCCAACTATTCACAACCAGGAATGTCTAAGCAATAAGTGAAAAATGGAAATTAGGGGGTCGAGATGGTATAAACATGAATCATTACCGCACCGCACTGGTAAACCACCAATTTTACAATGCCCATTATACTCCCAGACAGCCCATACACATCTTCCCCTTCTTTTGAACTAAATAAGGCCTTGTTCACACTTGTGTTTGGTATTTCAATTGCTTTGCTCTGTCATAGGAGCAGAGCAACAAAAATACCGGAAGCACCAAATCAGTTGCATGATGGACACCATCAGAATCTGACGGAACCCATCAACTTTAATGGGTTCCATTGAGTTTCTGCCATGGTGTCCCCTGTGCTAATGTAGCATCTGACGCAGATGTGAACACAGCTTTATTAGGTTTAGCATAATTTAAATGACAACCTCCGAAGTCTTTTCATATAACAGTTTCTGGGCCCCTTGAGAAGATGGACTGAGTAGCGACAAGGGAGCAATGCTTCATGCAATTCTGATTAATGTCACTTCCACACTCAAGTCTCTATGGAAGTATCAGCACCCTGCTTTGTGCATGCCGTGTGAGCAAGCTTGGACACAATGAAGTATATGGACATTTTCTCTGCAGTACAATATAGTGACGTAAAATGATGTGATGCAGGACTCACAATGTCTGAGAATGTCCATAATGAAGCCAATGCCACTAAACCCTCCAGTAACACTTGACAGTTAACAGTCCCAATCTAGTAATACAATTATCATTAGTCCGGCACAATTGGACTTATGCAATATGATGCAATATAATTCCTACCAGCTTGTCAAAGGATGTCATTGGTCTGAGGAGAGGTACAGAGTAGAAGGGACTTATCTCCTCAATTATTCCACCCACTCTCGATTGCATGGCAGAAATGAAAACTAGATTAAGCCAGGAAAAGACTCTACATAGACCATAATCCAATGTCCTGTATATCATGTATCTGACTGTGAGACAACCAATAATTCCAGAATACCCAAAATAAAATACGTTATATATATTGTAACGGTTCATTTAAAAAAGTTTTATTTATTTAATAGGAATCGCTTCACCACATCTAAGGGAAAGTCCTAAATTTGAATGCATATTTCATCATGCAATTTTAATAAAATTTATATATAGAATCTATAAAAATAAGCATCAACATCCGCTATACAAACACCTTCAGCAAAGAAAAAATGTAATAACATTTCTGAAAATATCTGCTGTCTGCTGATCCCATCTAGTGTTTTCAGTGAGGGAAAATTAATAGGAACCTCTGCACTGCAATTCCATTTATACTGATACGCAATGTCTGACATGTCCCATATGGAGATATTCTATGAACATGAACAGCATTGGTCACGTACATGGGTCACCTTTACTCTATTGTACTGCACCGAGTCTTAGGATGTAAGTAGACTTAAGGTTAAAATCAGTTACCAAGGAAAAAGGAATTCAATTTTTTATTACGTTTGACCATAGATTTATTAGAAATATAATTGTTTGGCCTATGGAGGTTCTACTGTCCATCCCGCTCAGCGCAGCAGTAAGAAACGGCTGCCCATAAATAAAATCCTCTGTGGTTATTGGATTCATTTCACTGTGTTTGTAAACAGATATACTGTAATTGAATAGCTTTTGTTCAGTCTGATATTTCCACAGATGACGTCATCCATATAGTCTGGGTGCTAGGTCTAGAATACTTATATTTCCCAAACACGATGAATGTAAAATTTTAGATTATTTTATAAAATTGAAGCATGATTATTGTATATTCATTCATTTACACATTGAATCTGGAAGCCAACATGATAGAATATGTTTGTCATAATGATCATAATAGTAAACGCTCTAAATACTACATGCAGTGCATAATAACTAAGAGTGTTCCTACTAAGCCAGTAAAACTTCATTTACAACACTAAGAAATAGGGAAGCTATCCACCAAATCATAGGGTTGTAAGAACAGTGATCATGTCTACATTATGCAGAATGGATCTTTGTATATAAAATAATTTATACTATGCGGCTCTGTGAGGATTGTTCTTTTCTTCAGTCTGCGACTGTGGATACCATTATTTTCTCAGTGGTAAAAGCTATGAACACACTGCAGAGATCAGCGTTTACTAGTCATTTCGACGGAAAAGACTATACTGAGTGTATAATCTAATTTATAATTATTGGATCTCATGGAAAAAGGGCACACCTCAGAAATGGAAAATCCATGGAGCCAAATATACACGCTCTTACTTTCTCACATAATGGGAATGACCTATGATATTTATGAAGACCCCGTTTTAATGTCTGAGGTGACCCCATGTTTAACGTATACCATACTGTATATATATATATATATATATATATATATATATATATACATATACATATATATATTGGAATTTAACTTCTCTTCTTGCTACCACAGCATTGCAGGAAGTTATACGTTGAGTGATTGGAGACAAAATTGACGGTCAACTTTCTAATTATTTTAGCTATGACTGCTGTAGTAAGAGGCTGGTTACAGGAATCCCTCCTCCATACTATCCATGTGCCTGGTTATCCTCAGCACTCTGCACTGCAGCTGACTGCAGAATATCCTGTGCATGTCCAAAAAATTTTTTTTTTGTTATCTGTGTGTGAATCCAGCCAGTCCATGTTTTATTACCACTTGAAGGAAGAGCGACTACTATCAATCACAGCGCACCCTTTGACGCACACTGATTCTGGTAATGAGATTTTGTTTGCCCTGACACTCTGCATTTGGCTCACTGTGCAGTTGTTTGACAAATGACAGCTCCTGTGGATGACTCAGACTCCGCAGAACCAGCAGGTCTTGTTTAACCCCTTTTTTACCAGAGGGACCTTGAGAACAGAGCTCTGCAGGCAGCTGAGGCAGTGAAGAGTGAAGGCACACTAGTTCTGCAGCATGCTTCCTGCACTTTCAGCCAAGTACAAGACTGCAATAAGTTTCCTGCAGCAACGTTTTCTGTGAGAGTGCAATACTCTCCACCATAATGTTAAATACCCATCAATTCCCCTACAACTAGTACTACACATAGTTCCTAGACTATTACATGCATTAAAGAGACATTAAATTATATAAGAGACATTTAATGCAATATATTATTCTCTGTAAGCAGCAATCTCAGGCTTAGGAGCGGCTGACTGTAGGGTAGTATTCTTTAGTCCAGAAAAATGTCTGCCCCCTTGATCACTGCCTTAACTCACATATATCCAGTTCTGAAAACCTCTAAAAACCTTTACATACAATTGTAACAACAGTACTAGCCGCTCATTGTATAAGGCATACTTATTTTCTGTAGACATTACATCTGGTGCTCCTTTAAGACATATTAAAACATATTTCTGCACAATGTAATAAGTGAACCAAAAATTACCCATAACCATTAAAAAGGTGAATTTTCCTCGAAATAAGCCCTATACATGCATTTCGTACATAACTCAAGCAAGTTAGATCATTAGTAAATATTTAAATTAGCCTAAAAAAAAGTTACCAAGTTAATGCAAATCTGATATTTTGTGTTGTGTCAAGAAGTGTAAGCATGTTAATGTTCAGTAATGGGCAGCTATGCCAGCCTGTGCCCTGCTTACCTCGTCCACCTGCTCCTATCCGATGAGCAGTTTTGTATTTCTCAGTGCAGGGAGCTGTCCGCTTCTCAGTGCTGAATGGGCCACCAAATAGGGAAGACTAGCACATTGGGTGGATCTTACTCTGCAGTTCTATTCTGCTGCAGTGCTGAATAAGAAGTAGAAAGAATGAAGAAAGTGCCTCACACACAGACCCACATGCTTATTGTTCTGAATAAGATGAGAGGTAAAGGCGTACAGATGAAATGAACAGGGAGGGAAGATTTGTGTGTAATCAATAATTGAAACGCTGGGAGTGGAGTGGGCAATCCCAGCTCATAGTAGGAAGCAGCCTGGAGCAGCTGCGGGGGTGGAGTGAATGCAGGCATATGGGGTTATCCGTTTTGCTTGAATAACAATGTATGAAGAGGAGAAAATAGAATAAAAGGCACCTCCTGGGTAGCCTCTGTGTTTTATCTGGGGTGGTAGTGACTAATAGATGCCAATAGTTCACTATGACTAGAGTGAACTCTTCCAGACTATCCAATAAGGTACACAGAATTAAAAGGTCTCTTTTAATCTCACTGTCATATAAACTCAGTAAATACAGTGCTCCTTATTTTATTATTACCAGCAGTCAGTTCTTTGTTACTTACATCGAGAACATACAATGTAAACTTCTTAATGAAAGCGAATTCTTATTCTAGTTCAGCTATAAAGTATTCACTTTAAAAGGATCTGAGGATCTATATAAATCAAGCTCATATAAAAAAAGCACATGTAGAGCACTGACTTGTAACATAGACCCTGAGTGTTCATCGTGTTGATGACTGAAGCAGGGGGCAGTGTTTAAAGGGAGGTTTTCAATCCTTTGAAGAACTACTGGGTATGCTGCTTATGGCTAAAGAAAACAAAAAAAGGCACATAATCACCTTTTAGATCCCCCTGCTCCTGTGTCTATGGTTCTAAGGTTCCCTTCTGGGCTTTCTTTGCTGTCAAACAGTGATTGGCTGAAGCTAAGTAAATAAAGATTGGCGGAGGATCACCGATCCGCAAACAAGGGAGCTGCGGGAAAGTATATGCCTATTTTTTTTTAATTTCTGCCCATATGCAGTTTATGCGGGGGTTTTCGAAAAATGTCTTTATAGTTGTGCATATATTAAAAACACATCTATCTATCTATCTATCTATCTATCTATCTATCTATCTATCTATCTATCTATCTATCTATCTATCTATCTATCTATATCTCTCAGTGGCTGTTGCCCAAACTTGGGCCCCCCTTCTCCACCACGGATCTGCCACGATGTAACTATTGTTAATACTACCTTTTTGCACAAGCATTAACAAATGGGTGTTACGATTCCCCTTGTCAAAGGACTGTGTCTCTACATACAGTACCACACTGGGTAGGGACACTTCCTCCTGACAAGGGGAATGGTCACATTCATTTGTCTATCAGTCCTGGACTGCACGCAGACTTTTTAAAAAATACAAGGATTTCCTATAATAAACATTTCAGTAGAGATGACAGATTCTCTATAAATCCCATGACTCACAGGTGACGACTTCTCAGATTCTAATAGTTTGTTTTCCCTCTTTTCCTCTCCATCCGGTCCAGACTTCATGACGACTTCTCCCGGCCATGACCCATTTCTTCAGAATTTGCCACTCAAATGTCTTTGACTCCTCACTTTTGCAACATTTCCACACCTATAAACGAAGATAAAATTATCATGGTGCCACACACTGTGCCCCTAAATATAATAGAACCATACACTGCGCCCCTGAAAAAATAGTACCAAACACTGTGCCCCTGAATATAATTCTGTCAAACACTTTAAAGTAATGCACCACATACACAGTGCCCCCTGTAGATAGCGGCACATGGCCCCTGTAGATAGTGCCACACACACTTCCCCTGTGGATAGCGTCACACACATCCCCTGTAGATAGCATCACACCCCCTATAGATAGCGCTACACACTTATCGCTGTAGACATTAAACACAGCGCCCCTATAGATAGCGCCACACAGCCCCCTGTAGGGAGCGCCACACACACACCCGTGTGGACAGCGCCACACACTCCTGTGGGTAGTGCCGCTCACAGCCCACAGTAGATAGCATCAGACACAGCACCCCCTATAGATAGCGCCACACACATCCCACTGTAGACAGCATCAAACACAGCCCCCCTATAGATAGCACCACACAGCCCCCCCTGTAGAGAGCGCCACACACACCACTGTGAATAGCGCCACACACACACTCCTGTGGATAGTGCCACACCCACACTCCTGTGGATAGCATTACACACAGCCCCCCTATAGATAGTGCTACACCCCCTGTAGATAAAAATTATACTTTCAAAGGTTTACATAGCCTTAGGCCTCGTTCACATCAACGTTGGGTTCCATTAGACCTTTTAGTTGTATGAACCCATGAAAGGAAAGCCAAGCAAAAACCATAGCTTCCGTTTGCATTACCATTGATTTTAATGGTAATGTTTCCGTTGCAGATAATGGTATTGTTTTCCACGAAAAACGAAACAGAAACAAATGGAAACAATTTGCAACGGAAGCATTACCATTGAAATCAATGGTAATGCAAACGGAAGCTATGGTTTCCGTTTGGCTTTCCCTTCATGGGTTCCTCCGAGGGAATGGTCTAACGGAACCAATGAACAGAACTCAACGCTGATGTGAACGAGGCCTTTAAGAGTATATATGCAGTGCTCATATACATTCTTTAGCACTATATTGACTTGCTTCATGGTATTATTGTAAAAACATGTATTTGGACAGTGTATGATGGCAGCACACTGCCATAGAATATTATCTCTAGGGTCTGGTTTATTTATTTTGTGGTCTATGGTAAGTGACTTAAATCTGGAGTTTGTTTCTGAGCAATGAGGAGGTACATATAATATGTGTGTATGATATGTGTATAATATACTGTATGTACCTCCTCCTTGCACAGAATCAAACCCAAGAAGTCCCTTAGACCATAAAATTAAAATATCAGACCCTAGCGATAATATTCTATGGCAGTGTGCTGCTGCTGCCTACGTACAATTGTGTACCTCCTTCATTTCAGGCTGCCATACACCCACTGTGTACCAGTCCTGACGCTGCCCAGTGTACTCTACATCAGGACGCTGACAGCGTCTGAAAGATACAGCACGCCGCAACGCACGCGTAGCAGACCCACCCAGGCGTTGCATAAGATAACGGGACTTGGAGGAGACTAAGAAGTAGTAAAGAGCCTCTAACATGGAATCAGCAGGAGGAGCGCCGCCCCGACGGATCGCCGGTACTATCACTGATAATATCAGTGGGGCGGCGCTCCTCCATCCTGATTCTATGGTAAGAAGCCTCTACCTGACTGTTACTGCTTTTCAGCTACCCGTCCACTAGCTTTCACGGACGGGTAGATGAACAGCAATGATGAAAGAGGGGGCCCATTTAGGGAAGGGGCCCTGGGCAATTGCCCAGTTTGCCCCTCCTAACGCTAGCTTTGCCTGACCTTAACCACTTCCATCACCTTTGGGATGAATTGGAACGTCTAACATAAGTGCCTGACCTTACATATGCTTTTTTGAATGAATGGGAACAAATATTCAGACACACAGGGCTGTAATTATCACCAGGCACTGGACTGGACAGGCGATGCCAGCCCCTAGTAATAAAAAATGACACTTTTGTTCCCCCATTTAATAACCCCTATCTACCGCCAGACCTACTATTAAAGGGTAGGAACACACACAGCATAAACACTGCGGATATTCCGCAATGGATTAATTGCAGAAAATCTACAGCATATTACAGTAGAAAACCAAAAGAGAAGGATTGACACTGGGAAACTGAGAAGTAGTAAATGTACAAAAACTTTATTAACAATGATAGCACAATATAAAAAGAATCCAAAAAGACCACAGTAAAAACAGGGATCATTGGCTGGTGAATGGAGTCAGACCATGCAACTATGTGAGAGACAGGTAAATAAAGTGCATGTACGTCCTTTAAATGATGTATGTAACTATCCGTTAGATAGTAGTCTGTACAGAAGGTAATTCAATAATATGCATCAATAGATATGAAGTGTTTCAGACTATATAACTGTATTTAGATAGTATGGTCGTTATAAGACAACAGATATAGCAGCACAAGTACCAATTGACATAATGACATATCAAGGATCGAAAGCATGCAAACCAAAGTACATGAAAATTTCTCAAGGGATCAATGAAGTCTCACATACCCATGGTGATTGAGCAAAGTAAATGCAGCCAAGGTCCACCCCAACGCGCGTTTCGGCGCTAATGCCTTCGTCTGGGGTGGTGTAGGGTTGAGGTCAAGGGTCCTTTATTTGAATTTGGGCCAATAAGCTGGAAGATATGCAGCTGTAGCATGATTACATCTCATGTGTTGTTTTACCCTGTGTAATTACAGGTCGCTGGCTCACTGTGGTCGGGATGAGGCAGCCACGTCAGTGCCAGTGACGGAAAACACAAACCGGAAACACGTGACCGAGTCAGGAAGGCTCGGTCACGTGGATCAAGCAGAGGCTCGCCGTGGATGACAGAGACGGGGGCCGGACCCGAACCACCAATGGGAGAGCGACACAGGGAAACCGATGTAATGCATAAGGTAAGTGAGCGACATAACAGAGTTATACGTAATATGACACAAGATACAGAGTCTGGAATCACAAAAAAAGTTGTATATATAGATTAAATCGAGGACAATAGATATGTGGTTTGGAACAGCAAGTTCATAGTTGGTGTGTTGCGGATAGATACATAGAAAGTGTATATGTAATGCAAATATATACCGAAGTTATTAAAAAGTATGTAAACATATAACGCGGTGCAGATAAAAACGCAACAAAGCCAGTGTGACTTAAGCTTTGTCAATATTAATTAAATGGGCCATATAAATGAAGTAGTAACTGCGTGGCTAAGAAAAGGAAAAGTGAATAAAAACAGATATTTGTGCTCATTGAATATAGAGCCAAAATAAATAAATGAAAAGAGTACTTGAGTTATAAAATGTGAATGAGTATGGGATAAGATGAAATTACAAATAAATAGGGAAGTAGGTAGTGCAGATGTAATTAAAGAACTATGCAATTAATGTTGATAGTGTGAAAAAAGGGGGGAATGGACATTAGAAGAGATAATAAAGGTGATGAAGAAATATAATAGGGACATAGTGCAAGATATTGTAAACGCATGTTTACAACAACTATTATGATGTCTTAAGCATCAAAAATGACAGTACAAGAAATTGATAGTTAGTTAGAGTAACAAGAATATTAGTATTAGGAAAAGAAATATGCATGTGAAGACCCCTGTTTATCAAAAAATAAATAAAATCACATGATTAAGTGACAATGTAAATAGTGTACAGTGATGAAAATACATAAAATAGAATGAGTAGGGTGAAATAAAGATGAAAAAATAAGATGAAAAAGGTTATGAAAATGTCTAATAGAATAAAGAGGTGAGTAGATGAAAGTGAACGTAATAATATTAAATGAATATAAAATATTAAATAGACTGAAATTAGAAAGATTTAATATCATAGTTGTGAAATAACAACCACATAAGCTTGAATGTGGTCTAAAAAATAACCGCATAAAGAATCAACAGTAAACTGCAGTGGCGTTAATGAGATGACCAAGAGCAGACATCTCATACGTTATTGTCAGACAGAAATTGGGAATAACAATATTGAAGTTGCTTGTCGTCAGGCATGATTGGTGTCCAAATTATATGGAGGATTCCAGATGAAAAGGAACAGAAAGACCTCAACAGTTAGGGTAACCATATTGGTATACGTCTCATCTGTATAACGAGAGATATAGAAAATTAAGATCATAAAATGATAAAAATACAAATTTAAACACCCAACACCACTAAAATTAGGCGAGCAATCAGAGAAAGGCAGAGAACCCGGCGGTTTCATTGAGGCCTTTAGGCACCATCGTTTGGAGTCTCCAGATCCATTTGCATTCTTTTTGAAGGAGACGTTGCTTTAAATCTCCACCTCTCATATGAGTATTGATGTGGTCAATGCCACATACTTTAAGTAATTTGGAGTCACATGCATGATGGGAGAGGAAATGTCTGGGAATTGTTTTTAAAGCTTCAATGTCAATCACTGTTTTTGCATTGTCAATGTCTCTGACATGTTCTCTGGTTCTTATTCGGAGTTCTCGAGTAGTCATGCCGATGTAGATTTTGGGACAAGGGCATGTAGCATGGTATATTACTCCTTTTGTTCTACATGTGATAGGCCAGCAGATTTTAAATTGGCCTTCACCGCTAGAGTCAGTGAAGGACTGGGATCTTAAAATATTGGGGCAACTGAGGCAGTCACCGCATGGTTTACATCCCCATTTTGGGCCCTTTGTGCCAAAAACTTGCCCTGGTTTGGCTGGCGTCAGATAACTATGAACGATGGAATCACGAAGGTTGGGCGCTCTACGGGGTGCCATAGCGGGATAGTTAGGTAATATTTTTTAGCATATATTGAGAAGAAAAGAGTCCGAAAGCTACATATAGAGTACAAAAACTAATTTTATTACATATAATTTACATGAATAATTGATAAAAAACATGGCGAGGTTTCTAAAAAGAAGAAGTATGCATGTGGGTCACTCTCAAATGGTATATAACCATGGGGGCATAAATATAGTTAGATATAAATGACAGAGGAGCATACAAGTATACAGTGTAATGGTAAATACTTGCAGAAAAAAACCTGCTGTCTGTCAGATTTGTAGCTCACATTGATATATCCATATCATCCCAACAGGGGAGGGTAGATCATCCAAGGAAAATAACCCCTTACTCAAATACACATCTAGCAATTTGAACAGCACCAATGATGTTCGGGGGGAGAACAACATAAGACCTTAGTGTCAAAATAAATGTACCGTACCAAAAATCCCCGAAGAACAAAAAAGTACCATCCAGTCCAAATATAACTGCACTCTGTATGCAGGGTATACAAGATATGCAAGGCTACTACTCTGGAATCACCAGATAGAGCCAAAGAGAGTACACTCACCCATAGTTGGAAAGGTGAAGGTCGTGATCCACATGCACAGTAGATAACTATCTATGTGCTATCAGCGAGTCTGCTATTCTTTGACATTTTGGGGGTGCCGTATACCAATGTTGGTTGTACCCAACCAGTTACCTGTCCCTGTGAGACATTTGTTTATAAAGGTAATATTTTTTGTAGTGTGACATCAGTTAGGAGGACAGGCCAAAATTTTGACATAATATCGCGCATTTCCACCCAACGTGAGTTGTATGTGGTTACAAATCTCACCTTTTGTTCTCGCTGGTTTTTGACAGATGTTTTTAAAAGTTGATCTCTATTACAGTAGAAGCAGTGTGGGTGAGATTACAACAAATCTCATCCCCACACAGTGGAAAAAAAGCAGCAGAAAGCGCACATAAATTGACCTGCCGTGCAGTTTCTTCAGCCGCAGCATGTCAATTAATGCTGCAAAATCGCAGCTCTTCTGTTGCGGGTTTTCCCATTGAATTCAATGGTGTGCTTACACTCACAACAAAGTGGTGTGTGTTGCAACATTTGCGGCGGAAACGCAATTAAGTAAAAAAAAAAAAAAAAGTATACTTACCCATAGTTCACTGCTTCTTCTCCAGTCTGGCCTCCTCGGATGACGTTTTATTCCATGTGACCGCTTCAGCCAATCACAGGCTGCAGTGGTCACATGGCCTGCAACATCATCCCAGGAGGCCGGACCATGCACAGAAGAGAGGGAGGGGTTACATAGTTACATAGTTAGCACGGTTGAAAAAAGACACTTGTCCATCAAGTTCAACCAAGGGATGGGAAAAGGGAAGGGAAAAATTTCTACACATAGGAGCTAATATTTTTTCGTTCTAGGAAATTATCTAAGCCTTTTTTTTAACTCCTTAACGCCGAAGGACGGATATATCTGTCCTCAGCAGCTGCTAGTTCACGCAGGACGATGGATATATCCGTCCTGTGATGGCGCGGGTACTGCCACTGTACCCACGCGATCAGCGGCAGGAGCACGGCTGTTATACTCAGCCTGGCTCCTGTTGCAAATGCCGGAATCGAAGCGCACTCCGATTCCGGCAGTTTAACCCATTAAATGCCGCTGTCAATAGTGACAGCGGCATCTAATGTGTTTGACAGAGGGAGGGAGCTCCCTCTGTCACCCGATCGGCGCCCCCGCAAACAAATCGCGGGTCGCCATCAGGTTTCCATGACAGCCGGGGGTCTAACAAAGACCCCCAGGTCTGTCTTCCGCAACTGCCTGTTAGGCGAAGCCGGAGGCATGACCTAATAGGCTGCCTGTCAGTTTTACACTGACAGGCAAAAATGCTTTTGTATACTAAGTATACAAAAGCATTATATATGCGATTGGCACATCGCATAGTGAAGTCCCCTGGTGTGACTAAAAAAAAAATATGTCAATCAGTTAAATAAAGTTTGTGGAAAAAAAATAAAAATAATTACAGTCAAAATCAAATAAAACTACTTTTTTTGCCCAAAAAGTGGTTTTATTCAGTAAAAGTGTCAAAACAAATAACACATACACATATATGGAATCTCCTCGATCGTAACAACTTGACCAATAAAATGAACACATTGATTAAACCGCTGGATGAACGGCGTCCAAAAAAAACGCAAAAAACCACGGCAAAATTCTCTCTTTTCTCCCATTCCCCCCATAAAAAATAAAATAAAAGTTAATCTATAAGTCCTATGTACCCCAAAATAGTACTAATGAAAACTGCACATTGGCCCGCAAAAATCAAGCCCACATACGGCCACATAGATGGAAAAATAAAAAAATGACGGCTCTTGGAACGCGGCGATGGAAAAACAAGTAATTTTTTTCAAAAAGGGTTTTTATTGTGCAAACGTAGGAAAACATATAAAACCTTTACATATTTGGTATCCCCGTAATCGTGCCGACCCATAGAATAAAGTTAACATGTTATTTACGCTGCATAGTAAACGGCGTAAATTTATATTGTGAAAATTTATGCTGGAACAGCTGCTTATTTTCAATTCTCTCCTAAAATAAAGTTAATAAAAGTTAATCAATATATTGTAAGCATCTAAAAATGGTACAATTACAAAATACAACTCGTCCCGCAAAAAACAAGCCCTTATACAGCTATGTCGACGGAATAAAACTTCATTTGCCAGGTGGATGCCCAAACACTTAGTGTATTCAAATCAGCTTGTAATTCACGAATATCTTCCATAGTCTGAACTATATTACATAGCTTGTTATCATCTGCAAAAATAGAAATAGTGCTATTAATCCCATCCTCTATATCATTAATAAATAAGTTGAATAATAGGGGTCCCAGCACTGAACCCTGGGGTACACCACTTATAACTGGGGACCATTCAGAGTAGGAATCATTGACCACAACTCTCTGGATACGGTCCTTGAGACAATTCTCAATCCAATTACAAACTATACTTTCTAAACCTATAGTCCTTAATTTACCCATTAGACGTCTATGAGGGACAGTGTCAAATGCCTTTGCAAAGTCCAAAAACACTAAATCCACAGCGGCCCCTCTGTCTAGGCTTCTGTTCACCTCTTCATAAAAACAAATCAGGTTGGTCTGACAACTTCTGTCCTTAGTAAAACAGCTACAATTATAATGCAATTTTTTGTCACGTAATCCTGTATATAGTCCCTCAATAGTCCCTCAAACATTTTCCCCACAATGGATGTTAAACTTACTGGTCTATAAGAACCTGGGGAAGACCTAGAGCCCATTATGAAAATAGGCACCACATTTGCCCTGTGCCAGTCCCTTGGCACTATACCAGTCACTAGAGAATCTCTAAATATTATGAAGAGGGGGACAGAAATAACTGATCTAAGCTCTTTAAGGGTTTGTTCACATCTGCGTTGGGGTCCCGTTCTGACGTTCCGTCGGAGCTTTCTGTCAGAGCGGGACCCTGAACAGACACAAACTGACACAGACGGAAACCAGAGGATTCTGTTTCCATCAGCATTGATTTCAATGGTGATGGATTCGATGCCCATGGTTTCCGTTTGTCTCTGTTGTGCACCGGACCCGTTGTTTTGCCGGAATCAATAGCATAGTTGGCCGGTGCACAGCAGAGACAAACGGAAACCATGGGCACCGGATCCGTCGCCATTGAAATCAATGGTGATGGAAACGGGAACCTCTGGTTTCCGTCTGTGTCAGCTTGTGTCTGTTCAGGGTCCCGTTCTGACGAAAAGCTCTGATGTAACGTCAGAACAGGACCCCAACGCAGATGTTGTGTCAACCCCTGCATCTGCATCATCCACGAGTGAACCCACCGTACCTGTGATAGTGTTCCTGAAATTTGCCGAAGATGTTGTGGGCTGGCTAGAAGAACTTGCAGCAGGGATTGCCCAGCTAAAAGAGGCAAGTACAAGAAGTGGAGGTTGTGTGCATGACCCCAGAGAGGAAACAGTCAGCCCTCGTAGTGGCTGGAGGAGTGGTCAGCTTGGACATTTTGCCAGAAGGTGTCAGTCTCTAAAAGGCCACAGAAAACATGTTGCTCCAATTGAACAAAAAGACCTTGCTGTGGGGCTAGCAGCACAGACTTTTACTCAAGGCTCCGTGACAGTTACAGGAGCACCTGCCAGGCACTGCTTGATGGGACAAACTGGTCGGCAGGCAAGCTCAAAGGACAGTCAAGCATTGGGAGAAGTGCAAGCTGTCCGTGTGCAAGGGGCACTAAAGTGGTTCAATGCTCACAGGATATATGGATTCATAATCTGGATCGTCACTGATAAAGATGTATTTGTCCACCGAACGGCTCTGAAGCAAAGCGGTATGACCAAGTGCCCTGGCAGTCTCGTAGAGGGAGAGACGGTAGAGTTTGTGCTAGTCGAAGAAGAAAAGGGTGACTTGGCTATTGATGTTATTGTTCCAGGAAGGGCCCCAGTTAAAGTGAACGGGTTTGACTCTCACCAGAAACGTACACGTCTGTATTCCTATAAGCCGAAGAAAATGGCCACTGCAGAGAGTTTGAGAGCCAAAAGTTATGCAGTATTCGGCAAGTCCAGTCAACAGATGACTCACTCAGAACTTCCTTTACAGGTACAGCCAGATTCCGACAAGCCCAGTCTGGTGGGGGCCAGCAGAGGTCCTTCCTGTCAGGTACCAACATCAGGACTGAAAGATGGTTCTGTGTGTGGCAAGGCGGTGCAGTGCCATCAACTCAAGGGCTCTGGTCTTGGCTTCTGTATCCAGCCCAGAGAGGGGCATGCCCGGCCTTTAGCAATTGCTTCTCAGTTGGTGGAGCCGATAAAGGAAGCTGAAGTGGAGTCAGGTACACAGAGATGGGAGATGGTTGTCCCAGCATCCGTGGCAGAAGGACTGAATGGCTAGCGGACAAGAAATGTGAGTGCAGGGGACTGCACTCGTTAAACCCGGGGAATATGTAAGGGGGTTGAACACTGTACTTCCCCTTACATAAAAGAACTGAGTGTATGCTTTTTATTAAGTCTGTTCCATTGTCTATTTGTTTTGCCTTGTATGTATTACATGTGTATCAGCTGTAATAATTTACTTTGGCCACTAGATGGCTTCATACTGGCAGGAAGAGATAGAATGCAGGAAGGAGGAAGTGACGTGCAGTGCAGTGTGACTGGAGAAAGACTCAGAGGGGCTGCTGAGTGTGTGAGCGAGGAGGCCCAAACACTGGCACCATGGAGTAAGCGGGTGAGCTGCAATATACACATGTGGCAAGGGCTGGAGTGAGTGACCTGAAAACCCTGAGTACTGAGTGGTGCTGTACAACTAGGTCCGAGTAATGATATGGAGATTCAAGACAGTTTATGGAATGATGAGCAGTAAAGACTTGTCCTCCCCTTTGATAGCCAAGGACTGTTCTCCTGAGGACACGAGTAAAGTAAGTGAACACAATAGATGGCCACCCGGATCACAGATGAGGGTGTGTGTGCAGTGCCTGGATATGCCAGGTGGGGCGGTAGCCACCAAGGACTGTAAATACCCGGATTGCTAAACGAGCATAAGCCGCGGAGTACTGCTCGAACTGTATGCCAGATGGGGCAGGAGCCGTCAAGGGCTGTAAACAGCCGGATTGCCAAGCGGGGCTGGAGCCGCTGAATAGGCCTAAGTGCTGGATTGCCAGGCGGGGCGGGAGCCGCTGAATAGGCCTCAGTGCTGGATTGCCAGGCGGGGTGGGAGCCGCTGAATAGGCCTCAGTGCTGGATTGCCAGGCGGGGTGGGAGCTGCTGAATAGGCCTCAGTGCTGGATTGCCAAGTGGGGCGGGAGCCGCTGAATAGGCCTCAGTGCTGGATTTCCAAGTGGGGCGGGTGCCGCTGAATAGGCCAGAGTCAGTGGCGTAACTACCGCTATAGCAGCCGTAGCGGCTGCTACGGGGCCCGCGGCATGAAGGGCCCGTGTAGCCCGCCGGCACGGGCCCCCACTATGGCCGGAGGCTCCGCTAGCAGCCGCTATGGCTGCTACAGCGGGACGCCACTGAACACTACGGCAGAGCAGGGAGGTATCTCCCAGCTCTGCCATTAAACAAAAGACATGTATCCCCTATCCACAGGATAGGGGATACATGTGTGATCGCTGGCAGCGATAGGGAGAACGGGGGACTGAAAGTACCCTGAAGTTCTGCATCACAAACCTCGGACTTCCGGGGTCTGTGTCGGCAGCTCCGTAGAAATGAATGGAGCGCCGGTCGCGCTTGTGCGCATGTGTGACCAGCCCTCCTTTCATTTTTATTGAGCTGCGCAGACGGCGGAAGTCAGAGGTTAGTCATGGAGAACTTCAGGGGACTTTCAGTCCCCCATTCTCCCTATCGCTGCCAGCGATCACACATGTATCCCCTATCCTGTGGATAGGGGATACATGTCTTTTGCCTTTTCACACTGTAGGTCGCATTTTTTTGGGGGGTTGGGGCTGTATGGCGTTCCCTACAGGGGGGGGCTGTATGGTGTTCCCTACAGGGGGGGGCTGTATGGCGTTCCCTACAGGGGGGGCTGTATGGCGTTCCCTACAGGGGGGAACCAGCGCAGTATACCAGGATATAAAGCGAATCACAATAGCAATATAAGTAAATTGATGTAATCGGTCATGAGGATAAATAACCAAATATATGAAAGGGTTAGAAAAATCCTGATATAAACAATACCTGCAAGGTGCAACTGGGCTGGAACACAGGGAAAACCCAGACAGGACCGGTCACACACCTCCGCCTCGCTCCCGACGCGCGTTTCGTCGTAGCTTCGTAAGGGAATGGCGTCAAAACGAAAAGAACTCCCTTCTTATACCCTCATCACCCCTCCCATTTACCCCATGTCCCATGTCCGTTCGCACTAAAAACCGGAAGTCAGGCCGCATCAGGAATGAGTCATAGTCCGGCAAAGGTGTGTCAGGCTCATTAATATAGGATACATGAAACAAAAGCCATAATTGGCTCACATTAGCCACATGATTAAACAAAGCCGTATAGTTTCCGGGACGAACAATTACATCAATTTCATTATATAGCTATTGTGATTCGCTTTATATCCTGTTATACTGCGCTGGTTCCCCCATTTTCCATGACTATATGTCATAAATATTGGATTTAAAGAGGCTCTGTCACCACATTATAAGTGCCCTATCTCCTACATAAGGAGACCGGCGCTATAATGTAGTTGACAGCAGTGCTTTTTATTTAAAAAAAACGATCTATTTTTACCACTTTATTAGCGATTTTAGATTTATGCTAATGAGTTGCTTAATGCCCAAGTGGGCGTATTTTTACTTTAGACCAAGTGGGCGTTGTACAGGGGAGTGTATGACGCTGACCAATCAGCATCATGCACTCCTCTCCATTCATTTACTCAGCGCAGAGGGATCCTGCTAGATCCTTATGTGCTGTCTTATACTAACACATTAACAATACTGAAGTGTTTAGACAGTGAATAGACATTCCACGGGATGTCTATTCACACAATCTCTAAACTTTATAAAATATGGCTCTCAAAACATAAAATAATATACATGTATTTGCTATCGTCACAAGCGTAACAACCTGCACAACAAATTTATAGCGTTATTTATGATGATCGGAGTATGCTGTAAAAAAAATAAAATTAAAACTGCAGCGTATTTCCAGAATTGTTGACAAATTAAAAATGTATAAAAATTGAACGATAATGTAAATGTACCAAAAAATGGTACCTGTATAAAGTGCAACTCGTCCCGCAAAAAAACAAAGTCTTATACAGCTACCTCAAACAAAAAACAAACAAGTTATGCCCACCAGGATGCAAAGAGAAAAATACCCCAAAAAAATTGTTCTGTCCTCAAGGACAAAATTAACCATGTCTTTAAGGGTATTTTGGGGAGAGGGTACTAAGCTGCTGCCAGACTCTTTTGGCAGCAGCTTACAGTATGTAACACAGGAACAAAGGATTGAGCATGTTGAAATTGAAGAAGCCTGATCCTTCATTTCCCCAATACTTATTGAAAAGCTCCATACACTTTATATCATCAGTATGGCCATCTTTTAAAAATGTTTGTATTTGATTCAAATGATCAATAATTTATGAAAACGAGAGGTAATCAGGGGTAGAATACTGCCTAAGGAATTACCTCATATCAGACAGGTAGGGGCGTAAATTTTCTTTAAAAAAAATTCTTAACTGTTGCAGCTTTATGGTCATGTGCACTGAATTTTCTGGGGCCACTGCGCAAGTACAGACATCAAAGGGAGCGTACTATGCAGGAGGAGAGGAACACTGACCAATGAGTCAGTGACACTGCAAAAGATAAGGTTTGTCATCACCGCCTATCAAGGTGAAATAAATGGGCAGGTGCAAATCTGCTGTGACTAAAATGCAAATCAAACAAACACAAAAAAAGCAGCAGCACTCTGCGGGTGCTAAGATATATGCAAACATTAAATATATAATCCCATATAGGGTCCATAAGTGGAGTAACGCCGGTGAAAGTGGCGGATATGGCACTGCACCTAAGTGGATATCCCAATAAAAGTGTGTCACAGGTGCTGTTGGAAGCTTTATGGTGGTTTCCCGAAACCTTCAATCCGCACTCTCTCTTCCTTTGGTGGTTTCTGAGAAGCTGCTGAAGAAGGTGGAGCTGGGTCAGATGGCTGGTCCTTTTTAGGAGCCTCCGTTGGCTTATTTTTAAGTGTCCCTATTAGGTGTAGTGCCCCTGCAAAAAAAAACATGTATAGGATGATTAAACGCCTGTCCTTCTCTCTGGTGTTGTACACATCCTTTGACACAACGGTAAAGTTGGTGCATAAATTTGGAAAGTGCGGCCTTTAGGCAAAGACTGATATTGAGTCGGCTTTTCGGTTCTTGCCATTTCATTCTGAGAGTTTTTTCGCTTTTAGGTAGCACTTGGCAGGGCAGTTATTATTATTACAGAGGTCGCCTTGTCGTGGCAGGTGGGCAAACACTTTTTGATCAAAATGTGCACTAAGAACCTCCCTATTATAAGTAGATTTAGCTTTAGTGCATATTTATTTATATTTAGTGGTTCAGGTGGCATTAGTGTCGCAGTGTGCTGTCGCCATCTTTTTCTGCTGTATATTTGCAGTCACAGGTGTCCTGCACCTGCATACACATTTTATATAATTTAGCTGGAATGTGCTGTTCAAATTTTTGTTGTGTTTATGTGATCCATATATGTGGGGTTAGTGACTGCCTCCATTTTTGTTCTTGCACTCCTCCCATTCTGCCCTGGGTGACTTTAATTAGTTCAATGCTGGATCCTACCATCCCCAGGTATATATGTAGGCTTAGTCCCAGTTCTGGGTGTATGTGCAGCGTAGGTTCCCACCTTACAGAGGTCGCCTTGTCGTGGCAGGTGGGCAAAAACTTTTTGACCAAAATGTGCACTAAGAACCTACCTATTAGAAGTAGATTTAGCTTTAGTGCATATTTATTTATATTTAGTGGTTTAGGTGGCATTAGTGTCGCAGTGTGCTGTCGCCATTCTTTTTCTGCAGTTATTATGTGGATTTATGTTTGCCAATGGAGTGCTCTTTGTCTTGTTCGCTTTTTGAAACGTTTCTCGAGCCTGTTTTAGGCCCCTTGTTAGTTAGAGGCCTGTATCGTTCCAGTTGTTGAAACGTCTTATGGAAATACTGTAGAGAGTGTGCATGTCAGAGAATACGAGACCCTTCCTTTTCAGTTGACTTTTTCTTTGGAATTTTTTGGAGCCTTTCGTGTGGGCGAGCTTGTGTCAGGCAGTAGGTTGCAAAAGGATAGATTGCTTTATGCAGATAGAGTGCGCAGGATAGATGGAGGTTTGGTGTTTTGGCTGTGCAATTCTAAGACAGATCAGTTGGGTCATGGTGTGGAGATTGTTTTGTTTAGTTTAAGTGGTGCCTTGTCATGCCCGACTCAGCGGTATGTTGATTTTGTAGCAGTGCGGCCTGTGGTTAGTGGTTCCCTTTTGTTACATGAGAATGGCAAGCCCCTTTCTTGTTTTCAGTTTGTAACAGTTTTTGAAAATGCTTAGTCGAGTTAGGTGAAGATGGGGGTTGTTTAATTCCAATTACTTTAGGATTGGGACTGCTATGGAAGCTTCGAGGTGGGGTTTAGGGGCTGATGTGTGCAGAGTTGGAAGGTGGGAGTCAAATAGATTTTAGTTGTATGTTCGACCGAATTTGCTGTGATGGTTGTTGCTTTCCTGTTCATTTAGTGTTTTTCCTTCTTCACTTTTTCTTTAGTGGAATAAGTGTGTCTGGTGTGGATTTTACTGTAGGTCATTCGTTTGAGTATTGGGGTGCACGAGGTGTGGATGTCAGTTGGGCATCAGTTGGGTTTTTCCCGGCATGAGGTAAATGCTTGGTGTAAGAGGCAGGCAGTGGAGTCGTCTGTTGCCTGTTTCACAATTATCTGCTTTTGGACTGCTCGCAGGAATTTTACTCATGCACGCGGCCAGCAATGACCTAGGTGTCTGCCCCTTATGGGAATTAGTTAGGGATATCAAGCTGGATCTCTAAAAATTGTGGCCAGAATATCCGGATATGGTGGTGGTCTGGACGGACATAGAAGCGCGGCGGACTTTGCGGCTTGTGAGGTCTGTGGACAAAATTAATAAAGTAAGGATAAGGTTAACAAAGAAGTGGCAAGGTTTGGGGCTAGAAATGGTGGATTAGTTGGGAAACATCTGGATTTAGAGGTGGTCATGAATAATTCTTGGAGGCCGGATGGTGTGCATTTGAATTAGACTGGTTTGGATTTGTAGTTGGTTGCGATCCAGGATGGCGTGGAGCGAGCCTTTTTGTTGTGGAAGGACACACGCTGGTAAGGTGTCACAAGTGTGAGCTATGGCATGAGACGTGCTCATGTGAGGGATGATGAAAGGAAAACATCCATCGTGGGGAAAATGTTTGAGGGGCTATTGAGGGACTATATACAGGATTATGTGACAATAAATAGCATTATAAGTGACAGCCAGCACGGTTTTACTAAGGACAGAAGTTGTCAAACTAACCTAATCTGTTTTTATGAAGAGGTGAGCAGAAGTCTAGACAGAGGGGCCGCTGTGGATTTAGTGTTTTTGGACTTTGCAAAGGCATTTGACACTGTCCCCCATAGACGCCTAATGGGTAAATTACGGACTATAGGTTTAGAAAATATAGTTTGTAATTGGATTGAGAATTGGCTCAAGGACCGTATCCAGAGAGTTGTGGTCAATGATTCCTACTCTGAATGGTCACCGGTTATAAGTGGTGTACCCCAGGGTTCAGTGCTGGGACCCCTACTATTCAACTTATTTATTAATGATATAGAGGATGGGATTAATAGCACTATTTCTATTTTTGCAGATGACACCAAGCTATGCAATATAGTTCAGACTATGGAAGATGTTCATGAATTACAGGCAGATTTAAACAAACTAAGTGTTTGGGCGTCCACTTGGCAGATGAAGTTTAATGTAGATAAATGTAAAGTTATGCATCTGGGTACCAACAACCTGCATGCATCATATGTCCTAGGGGGAGCTACACTGGCGGATTCACTTGTTGAGAAGGATCTGGGTGTACTTGTAAATCATAAACTCAATAACAGCATGCAGTGTCAATCAGCTGCTTCAAAGGCCAGCAGGATATTGTCGTGTATTAAAAGAGGCATGGACTCGCGGGACAGGGATGTAATATTACCACTTTACAAAGCATTAGTGAGGCCTCATCTAGAATATGCAGTCCAGTTCTGGGCTCCAGTTCATAGAAAGGATGCCCTGGAGTTGGAAAAAATACAAAGAAGAGCAACGAAGCTAATTAGGGGCATGGAGAATTTAAGTTATGAGGAAAGATTGAAAGAATTAAACCTATTTAGCCTTGAAAAAAGACGACTAAGGGGGGACATGATTAACTTATATAAATATATTAATGGCACATACAAAAAATATGGTCAAATCCTGTTCCTTGTAAAACCCCCTCAAAAAACAAGGGGGCACTCCCTCCGTCTGGAGAAAAAAAGGTTCAAGCTGCAGAGGCGACAAGGCTTCTTTACAGTGAGAACTGTGAATCTATGGAATAGTCTACCGCAGGAGCTGGTCACAGCAGGGACAGTAGATGGCTTTAAAAAAGGGTTAGATAATTTCCTAGAAAAAAAAAATATTAGCTCCTATGTGTAGAAATTTTTCCTTCCCTTTTCCCTTCCCTTGGTTGAACTTGATGGACATGTGTCTTTTTTCAGCCGTACTAACTATGTAACTATGTAACTATGTAACTATGAAAAGAGGGAACATGATCCATATAATGGTGGTTTTGGGTCCTCCAGGGTGAACTCGGAGGACAGTGAAATTTAAATATGGGTCAGTCCTATGGTGTTTTAGTGCCCTCAAGGCGGTGATTGCGGCTGAGGGTAAAAGGTTGGGCTGACTTTGTATTATTGAGCACCCTCACAATGGCTACATCTCTACTTTCATTTGCAATTGATGTACAATGTTTTTTTGGTTTTTTTTGTTAATAAAGGGCTGCTCTGGCCATTGAACCCAAGTCTCGCAGTGTGGGCTCTTATTTATTGGGCGGGCGTATCACTAATCCTTCTCTCACACCTTGGCAGGTATTACATGGACACGGCTATCTTAGAGCTGGTAAATAGTTTAGGGTCTTTTGTCTGCTTTCCCCCCACTATCTACTCTTGGCACACCAGCTGCCATAATGTCCTATTCCAGTTTGCCTTTTTATGCCCTGGATTATCTACTTCCTAAACTCTGTCCCTTCATGGAAGCTGCGACCAAACGTGACAGACAGATTATTCTCTGTAATGTCGTCACTAATGCTCTGGCAGCCCCTGGGAGTCTACATCGGAGATTTAGGCTACATTTTGAAAACACTTCAATCATACTTAGAGGACGGCAAAATTATGATTATAATAAAGATAAGGCTTGTGAAATATTCAAAAGGACATTACGCCAAATTAACTATTTACTGTCCAGCAATCACCAGAGCCTGGGAAAACTTCCAGGCAAGCCGGCCATCAGCATGAACCTGAAGACGAGGACAGGTAGCAGAACTCTTCATCATGTGCACAGATGTTGTAACGTCCGTGGTCACTGACCACTAACTCCTTCCATCCAGTCGACGCCCTTCTCTCAAGAGATGTCTGCACATACGGCCGTCCTGCTCCACAGTGACCACCAGGGTGTGCTCACGAGCTCAGTCTAGACTTGAGAAGCAAGAGCGCAAGCATGTTGGTGATTGACGGTATCTGATTGCTCGTCATTTCTGGTAGCCCTCGCTGCCCAAGGACATTATGGACTTTGTTTCTTCCTTCGAAAATCGGTCCACTGCCACCCAGACTGCACTGCATCCAGCAGAGGGAGGCAGGTCCGTAACAAAGTCCATAGCAATATGTTGCCAGGGAGTTTAAATATAAAGACTCAGCAGGTAAAATTACAAGCTAGGTGCCACTGACAAGTGTCCGAGCACCTCTAATATATAATTATACTGTAGCAAGCTTCATTGCATCATTGAAAAACTCTAAGAAACGGAAGCCATTGCGCCACGCAAAAGTTTTAGAATATAATTGCAAATTTTATTAGGACATACAACATAAAATGACACCTTTATATATAAAATTTAAAGGGATCTAAAAGAAACAGTGTGGTAGGTATACACTACCCCCTGAGGAAGCAAGATCGGCGAAACGCGCGTCGGGGCGCTACCGTGTCAGGCTGCAGTGTGGGGCTATCTTCACTTCTCATCTCCATGGGTAAGCCTGCTTCAATGCCTAATGTGTTCTAACAGTTTCCCTCTATTTTCATGAACGTTGTTCATGTTCCACTCCTTCGTCGCTGTGCCTGTCTAACTCTGACTTTCCCTCTCTAGACCATTTGTTCACGGCATATGTGTTAACTCAACCCCTTTTGGTTGGACTATTAGGAACACATGGTTATATGCTCTAACCTGTTGTTTCCTTCTACATTGCATTTTTCATCTTCACCAATAATTTGTGTATATGCTTATGCCACATTATATTGACATCTACCAGTGGTCTTTGTAGGGCTTGCACAGCTGTTTGGGAACCCTTTATGTAGGAAACTGGACCTAACCTATGTATAGCTACCACACTGTTTCTTTTAGATCCCTTTAAATTTTATATATATATTTGTCATTTTATGTTGTATGTCCTAATAAAATTTGCAATTATATTCTAAAACTTTTATGTGGCGCAATGGCTTCCGTTTCTTAGAGTTTTTCAATGTTGCCAGGGAGCATCGGGCACAGGCAGTGGCTGGAGCAGGCCAGCTGGTTTGGAGTGGGCAACTTTATTTGCTGCGCACACCGTGCAGGAGGAAACAAAGTACGTGACGTCTTTTGGCAGAGTGGCCCACCAGAAATGATGAGCAATCAGGTCTCGGGCCTTACGGGCACCCACGTGACCTGCCAGTTTGGAACTGTGTCCCCAGCGGAGGATTCTTCTTCTGTCTGCCAGACGCACAAAAGTCCTCCAAGGGGGAATGTCTCTAACTTGCAGAGGGTTGACTGGGATGATGCAGGATGGATCGATGATATTCTGTGGAGACTCCATAGTGTCCTCTGTCTCGAACGACATGGAAAAGGCATCGTCCCTCACATTTTTGTCGGCCGGACGGTAGTGGAGCTCAAACTGGAACCGGGCAAAGAACAGGGACCACCTAGCCTGACAGGGATTCAGTCGTTGGGCCATTTGGAGATAGGTGAGGTTCTTCTGGTTCGTGAATATCAAGATGGGATGAACTTCGCCCTCTAGTAGATGTCTCCACCCCTCCAGAGCCAATTTGATGGCCAGTAACTCCCGATCCCCAATCTCGTAGTTGCGTTCTGCGGAAGAGAAGAGTTTGGAGTAATAGCCACATACCATTGTCTTGCCCTTGGAACCTCTCTGGAACAGGAGTGCACAATTCCACCTCCAGCGAAAGCTGTCGAGATATATCTGGATGATGGAGGATAGAGGCTAACTTGAAGGCACTTTTCAGGCTATGAAATGCGGATTCCGCCTCAGGAGTCCACACCTTGGCGTTCATGACTTTCTTGGTGAGGGTAGAGATAGGAGATGTCAGTGAGCAAAAGTTTGGATTGAATTGTCTGTACAAATTAGCGAATCCCAGGAAGCGCTGTGTGGACCTCAAGCATTGAGGGTGTGGCCATTCCAGGACGGCTTTTACCTTCTCAGGGTCCATCTTGAGGCCTTGATCCGAGATGATGTAACCAAGGAAGGGTAGAGCATCTTTCTCAAACACGCTCTTTTCCAGCTTGGATGAGAACAGCAATATACGATCAGAGGAATCAGACAGCAAAGGGTCACACTGACAAGAATCGGCAAAATCACGTCAAGGAGAATGAACTCACCGAGGAGCAAGTGTTGGTGTTTCTTAGGATTTCTGAACACAAAAGTGAGGCCGAACCCCATGTGAATGAAGAACTGCGGGTCGAGAATGGAGAAAAAGACCATGTAGTACCATCAGAGGGCCGTGCCGATCAGATAGGGGAACACCGGGATGATGGTGGACCTAGAGATGTTTCAGGAAAACTTGAATGATAACCAGAAGCACAAGTACAAGGATGGCGCCAAGGGGAAGTACCGGGACAAGATCAAGGAGAGATCTGAGGAGAAGTGGAAAAAGGGTCTCATTAAAGACTCCAAAAGACATGGAGAAAAAGACAGAAAAGAAACTAAAGGAATAAAGAGAGAACTGGAAGAACAAGAGAAAGAGGCATCCAGGCATGGGCACAAGAAATCTAAGCAGGATCTAGAGAACGACGAGAAGGTCCAACAAGAGGATAAGTTTAAATCAAGGAGCATAGGAAGCAGCAAAAGGAGAAAAAACGCAGCTGAAGCGGGAGACACCAAAGCCAAGAAGACCAAGGAGTCCAAGAAAGAGGAAGAGTCCAAGTAGAAATGGTGGGAGGAGAAGAACCATGAGGACGGCATGAAATGGAAGTTCCTGGAGCATTGAGGTCCATACTTTGCTCCTCCGTATGAGCCACTTCCAGATGATGTGCTTTTCTATTACGATGGACAAGAGATAACGCTGAGCCCGGCAGCCGAGGAGGTGGCCACTTTCTATGGGAAGATGCTGGATCATGAATACACAACAAAGGAGATTTTTCAGAAAAATTTCTTCACAGACTGGAAAACACTTAGGAGACCATGTGCATAGACAGACTAGGGTAACGACAACAAAGCTCAGGCAAGGCAGGAAGGGGCAGAGCCCTACTTATAGTCGATAGTGTTAAGGGAGCAATAAGCTCAATCTCACACATGTGTGCACTCTGTGGAACAGGACAGCCGCTTGTGCAGACATCTCTGGAGAGAAGGGCGTCGACCGCATGTAAGGAGTTTGTGGTCAGCGACCACGAACGTTACACTAATATTATGACATGTAACTTAATTATAACTGAATATTAAGCATACAATTAAGATTAAAAGCGCAATGTGAACTGAAAGTTCCTAAATAGTCATGCTAGTATTACCCCCCGACATGTTTCACCACCGTAGTGGCGTCCTCAGGGGAAAATGGAGCTAATAATTGGGCTAATAATTTCCTGTCACGTCAAGGAGAATGAACTCACCGAGGAGCAAGTGTTGGTGTCTCTTAGGATTTCTGAACACAAAAGTGAGGCCGACCCCCATGTGAATGAAGAACTGCGGGTCGAGAATGGAGAAAAAGACGATGTAGTACCATCAGAGGGCCATGCCGATCAGATAGGGGAACACCGGGATTACATTGGTGCACCTAGAGATGTTTCAGGAAAACCTGAATGATAACCAGAAGCACAAGTACAAGGATGGCACCAAGGGGAAGTCCCGGGACAAGATCAAGGAGAGATCTGAGGAGAAGTGGAAAAAGGGTCACATTAAAGACTCCAAAAGACATGGAGAAAAAGACAGAAAAGAAACTAAAGGAATAAAGAGAGAACTGGAAGAACAGGAGAAAGAGGCATCCAGGCATGGGCACAATAAATCTAAGCAGGATCTAGAGAACGACAAGAAGGTCCAACAAGAGGATAAGTTTAAATCAAGGAGCATAGGAAGCAGCAAAAAGAGAAAAAACGCAGCTGAAGTGGGAGACACCAAAGCCAAGAAGACTAAGGAGTCCAAGAAAGAGGAGGAGTCCAAGTGGAAATGGTGGGAGGAGAAGAACCATGAGGACGGCATGAAATGGAAGTTCCTGGAGCATTGAGGTCCATACTTTGCTCCTCCGTACGAGCCACTTCCAGATGATGTGCTTTTCTATTACGATGGACAAGAGATAACGCTGAGCCCGGCAGCCGAGGAGGTGGCCACTTTCTATGGGAAGATGCTGGATCATAAATACACAACAAAGGAGATTTTTCAGAAAAATGTCTTCACAGACTGGAAAACACTTAGGAGACCATTTGCATAGACAGACTAGGGTAACGACAACAAAGCTCAGGCAAGGCAGGAAGGGGCAGAGCCCTACTTATAGTCCAAGGTGCTCTGGGAGCAATAAGCTCAATCTCACACCTGTGTGCACTCTGGGGAACAGGACGGCCACTTGTGCAGACATCTCTGGAGAGAAGGGCGTCGACCGGATGTAAGGAGTTTGTGGTCAGCGACCACGAACCTTACACTAATATTATGACATGTAACTTAATTATGACTGAATATTAAGCATACAATTAAGATTAAAAGCGCAATGTGAACTGAAAGTCCCTATATAGTCATGGTAGTATTGCCCCCCGACATGTTTCACCACCGTAGTGGCGTCCTCAGGGGAAAATGGAGCTAATAATTGGGCTAATAATTTCCCCTGAGGATGCCACTACGGTGGTGAAACATGTCGGGGGGACTTCTCTCTTTTTAAAATTCAATGTGGCCTGATATTTGAAGTCTTTACTTAACCCCTTAAGGACACAGCCTGTTTTGGCCTTCAGGACACAGCCGATTTTTTCAAATCTGACGTGTTACTTTATGTGGTAATAACTTGGGAATGCTTTCACCTAGCCAAGCGATTCTGAGATTGTTTTCTCGTGACATATTGTACTTGATGTTAGTCAAATAATTTGGTCGATAAATTCAGTATTTATTTGTGAAAGACACCAAAATGTAGAGAAAATTTGTAAAAATTTAAATTTTTCTTAATTTAAATGTATTTGCTTGTAAGACAGATAGTAATACCACACAAAATAGTTACTCGTTAACATCCCCCATATGTCTAATTTATGTTTGCATTGTTTTTTGAACGTCATTTTTATTTTTCTAGGACGTTACAAGGCTTAGAACTTTAGCAGCAATTTCTCACATTTTCAAGAAAATGTCAAAAGGCGATTTTTACAGGGCCAGTTCAGTTTTGAAGTGGCTTTGAGGGCCTTATATATTAGAAAGTCCCCATAAATTACCCCATTTAAAAAAATGCACCGATCAAAGTATTTAAAAAAAGCTTTCAAAAAGTTTCTTAATCTTTTAGGCGTTTCACAGGAATTAAAGCAAAATAGATGTGAAATTTACTAATTTAATTGTTTTTTGCCAAAATTAATTTGTAATAAAAACATTTAGTACCACAGAAGGTTTTAGCCAAGAATTGCAACTCCATATTTATTACCCTGATTCTACAGTTTTTAGAAATATCCCACATGTGGCCCTAGTGTCCTCTTGGACTAAAACACGGAGCACCTAGAGGATTTTGGTTTGAAGACATCTTGTGGTGCGAAAACAGTGGAAAGCGCCCAAAAGTGACCCCATTTTGGAAACTACACCCCTCAGGAAAATTATCGAGGGGTATAGTTAGCATTTTAACCCCACAGGTTTTTTGCTAAGTTTATTTGCAATAGTCTGTAAAATTGAAAATCCACCTTTTTCTGAAAAAGAACCACAACGTTTGTAAAGCAATTTCTCCCAATTATGGCAATACTCCATATGTGGTAATAAACTGCTGATTGGACCTACAGCAGGGCTCAGAAGGGAAACAGCGCCATTTGGATTTTGGAGCACAGATTTTGCTGGAATGATTTTCGGTGCCATGTCGCGTTTGCAACATCCTGGAGGTACCAAAACAGTGGAAACCCCCCAAAAGTGACCCCATTTTGGAAACTACACCCCTCAAGGAATATATCGAGGGGTATAGTGAGCATTTTGACCCCACAGGTTTTTTGCTGACTTTAGTGGAATTAGGCTGTGAAAATGAAAATCGAATTTTTTTTCTAATAAAATGTTGACATTTTTGTTTTTTTACAAGGCATAAAGGAGAAAAAGCACCCCAACATTTGAAAAGCAATTTTTCCCGATTGCGGCAATACCCCATAAGTGGTCATAAACTGCAGCTTGGACACACGGCAGGGGTCAAAAGGGAAGGAGAACCATTTGGAGCTCAAATTTAGCTGGAATGGTTTTCGGGTTCCATGTCACATTTGCTAAGTGCCTGCGGGACAAAACAGTAGGAACCCCCCAAAAGTGACCCCATTTTGGAAACTACACCCCTTAAGGAATCTATCTAGGGCAGGGGTTTCAAACTCGGCAGGGTAAGTGAGCCGAATATAGAAAAAATGGGAAGTTGACGGGCCGCATTACTTTCAAATTTGATACAACACAAAATTATTGTTAATAAATTACTTATTTGAACTACTATAACACTATATTACTATAATAATACTACATTACTATAAAATTAATACTACATTACTATAATAATACCGCTAGTTTTAAAATGTGAGATATTTCTCCACGTGCTGATTTCAACAATCCAGTTTTCCAGTTTAAGTGTCGCTAAATGCAGTCCGGCGGCTCAGTTGGCAGCGTTTGGCAGACACCCATGTCAAGATTGGGCAGCCCCTTTTTAGATAGTGCCACAGTGCCCTCTGTAGATGCTGCCACAGTGCACTCCGTAGATGCTGCCACAGTGCCCTCCGTAGATGCTGCCGCAGAGCCCTCTGTGGATGCTGCCGCAGTGCCCTCTGTGGATGCTGCCGCAGTGCCCTCTGTGGATGCTTCCACAGTGCCCTCTGTGGATGCTGCCGCAGTGCCCTCTGTAGATGCTGCCACAGAGTTTTCTGTAGATGCTGCCACAGAGTCTTCTGTAGATGCTGCCACAGAGTCCTCTGTAGATGCTGCCGCAGAGCCCTCTGTAGATGCTGTCGCAGTGCCCTCTGTAGATGCTGCCACAGTGTCCTCTGTAGATGCTGCCACAGTGCCCTCTGTAGATGCTGCCACAGTGCCCTCCGTAGATGCTGCCACAGTGCCCTCCGTAGATGCTGCCACAGTGCCCTCCGTAGATGCTGCCACAGTGCCCTCCGTAGATGCTGCCACAGTGTCTTCCGTAGATGCTGCCACAGTTCCCTCCATAGATGCTGCCACAGTTCCCTCCGTAGATGCTGCCACAGTGCCCTCCGCAGATGCTGCCACAGTGATGTCAGAGGCTTGCCCAGAGCTGGAGTCCCGGAGCTGAGCCGCTACTAGCACTCTGCCTGGGATTCCAGCTCTGCTCCTGACATCACTGTCCTTATATGGACAGAGATGTCAGGGGCAACCCCAGAGCTGGAGTCCCGGGCAGAGCGCTAGTAGGATCTTCCTGGGACTCCAGCTGTGGTCCTGACATCACTGGGACTCCTGCTCTGGGGAATTCCACAGAGTCCCGGAGCAGAGCCTGTACTAGTGCTCTGCTCGGGACTCCTCTCTGGGGAAGACCCTGACACACTGTCCATATATGGACAGCGATGTCAGGGATTTCCACAGAGTCCCGGAGCAGAGCCTGTACTACAGCTCTGCACTGGACTCCGGCTCTGGGGAAGCCCCAGACATTGCGTGTCCAAACATGGACACCGATGTCAGGGAATTCGACAGAGTCCCGGAGCAGAGCCTGTACTAGAGCTCTGCACTGGACTCCGGCTCTGGGGAAGCCCGAGACATCGCGTGTCCAAACATGGACAATGATGTCAGGGAATTCGGTACTAGCGCTCTGCTCGGGTCTCCGCTCTGGGGAAGACCCTGACACACTGTCCATATATGGACAGCGATGTCAGGGAATTCCACAGAGTCCCGGAGCAGAGCCTGTACTAGCGCTCTGCTCGGGACTCCGCTCTGGGGAAGACCCTGACACACAGTCCATATATGGACAGCGATGTCAGGGAATTCCACAGAGTCCCAGAGCAGAGCCGATACTAGCGCTCTACACGGGACTCCGCTCTGGGGAAGACCCTAACACACTGTCCATATATGGACAGCGATGTCAGGGAATTCCACAGAGTCCCGGAGCAGAGCCTGTACTAGCGCTCTGCATGGGACTCCGCTCTGGGGAAGACCCTGACACACTGTCCATATATGGACAGCGATGTCAGGGAATTCCACAGAGTCCCGGAGCAGAGCTTGTACTAGCGCTCTGCTCGGGACTCCGCTCTGGGGTAGACCCTGACACACTGTCCATATATGGACAGCGATGTCAGGGAATTCCACAGAGTCCCGGAGCAGAGCCTGTACTAGCGCTCTGCACGGGACTCCGGCTCTGGGGAAGCCCCAGACATCGCTGCTCATATGTGGACAGCGATGTCAGGGATTTCCAGAGTCTAGCGGCTCTGTGTGCTTGAGACCCCTGATCTAGGGGTATAGTAAGCATTTAGACCCCTCTTGTCTTTTGAAAAATTTATTGGAATTAGGCCGTAAAAAAGAATATCAGCGTTTTTTCCACTTAAAAGTTGAATTTTTTCATTTTCACAAGGGATAAAGAGGAAAAAGCACCCCAACATTTATAAAGCAATTTCTCCCGAGTACGGAAATATCCCATATGTGGTAATAAACTGCTGTTTGGACACACGGCAGGGCTCAGAAAGGCAGGAGCGCTATTTGGCATGCAGATTTTGCTGGCTTGGTTTTTGGGTGCCATGTCGCATTTGCAAAACCCTGAGGTACCAGATTACAGTAGAAGCCCCCAAGAAGCGACCCCATTTTGGAAACTACACCCCTCAAGGCATTTAACGTTTGCCTGGACATATGACAGAGCTCAAAAGTGAAGAGCAACATGCGCATTTGAGGTCCATTTTGGTGATTTTCACAGCATTGGCCCACAATTGCAGGGCTCTGAGGTCAAATAGCAAAACAAACCCCCAAGTATTGACCCCTATTTTGGAAACGACACCCCTTAAGGCATTTTAAGGGGTGTAGTGAGCATTTTGCCCCCACAGGTGTTTTTCCATCAGTAATTAATGTGCAGCGGATGGTGCAAAGTGAAAATTGCAATTTTCCGCTGATATGCCATTTTAGTGAACAATATGTTGTGCCCTATTTGTGCCACCGAAGACACACACCTTGTAAACTGCTAAGCTAGTTCCCCCGGGTATGGCGATGCCATATATGAGGACGTAAACTGCTTTGGGCACGCTGTAGGGTTCCAAAGTGAGGGAGCGGCATTTGGTTTTTGGAGCGCAGATTTTGCTTGGCAGTTGTTCTGTTTGGGGTTTTGCTGGTATTTCAGTTTGTAATGTGGGGGGCATATGTAATCTGTGCGGAGTACATCAGGGCATAATAAGAGGGTATAATAATGCGGTAAATAAATAATATTTCAGAGATATGTGGCCAATGTCGCACTGATAAAAAGGCTAGACGTTATCCGCTTTTGGACACTCTGCACATTATGTGTCGCTATATTCTGAGAGCCAGAACTTTTTTTATTTTTCAGTCAAAAAAGCTGTGTAAGGGCTTGTTTTTTGCGGGACGGGTTGTAGTTTTCATTGGTACCATTTTTGGGTACATGCGACTTTATGATCACTTTTTATTCCATGTTTTGTGAGCGGTGGTGACAAAAAAAATTGTGACACTGGCGTTTTTTGGGGGGGGGGGGGTTGCTGCGTTTACCGTGCGGGAAAAATAATATTATAGTTTGGGTCGTTACGGACGCGGCGATACCAAATATGTGTACTGTTTTTAACATGTTCACTTTTTTCCAATAATAAAAGGATTATTATAGGAAAAAAGGCAGTGTTTGTTTTTATTGACTTGAAACTTTTATTTTTACACTTTTATGAAACTTTTTGATTAACCCCTTAATGACCGGGCATGTTTGTACCTTAATGACCAAGCCAGATTTGTCAAATCTGGTATGTCTGACTTTATTAGAGAATAACTCTGTGAAAGTTTTGAATATCCAAGTAATTCTGACATTGTTTTTTCATCACATGTTGTACTTTATTTTAGTGGTAAAAATAGACTGATACGATTTGTGGAAATTAATAAAAAAATAGAAAAATGGAAGAAATTTTGTAAAAATAACCATTTTCCCCTATTTTTAACTGCAATATGTCACATATGTACACACATACTGTACAATTTTTTTAATTAAATATATATTTCTATCTCTTTACTCCATTTTGGCAGCACTTTTGAAAAAAAAAAAAAAATTTTCAGCAATTTAGAGGACTTACAAATTGAATAATAATTTTATAAATTTTGAAGTACATTTTGTTTTCCTGCACCAAGCCAGGTTTTCAGAGGCTCATAGGTCTCAGAGTGATGGAAACCCCCACAAATGACCCCATTTAGAAAACTAGACCCCTTAAGGTATTTACCTAAGGGTATAGTAAGTATTTTGACCCCACAGTTTTTTGCTAAATTTAATACATAGCAGGTGAAAAAAAAAAAATTTCACTTTTTTTCATAAAAGTATCAGTTTGAAGACCAATTTCTTTGTAAAGCGACCATGAGAATGAAGAAACACACCACAAAATCTATCACCCTGTTTCTCCTGTTTTCAAAAATACCAACATTGTGGCCCTAATACGCTGCCTGGACACACGGCAGGGCCCCAAAGGAAGGGAGCACCCGGAGGCTTTCAGGACTCATATTTTGCTTGAAAATGTTTTAGGCCCCACTGTACATTTGGAGAGGCTTTGAGCTGCCAGAACGATAGAAACTCCCCATAAACGACCCGATTTAGAAAACTAGACCCCATAAGGTATTTATTTAGGGGTATAGTAATTATTTTGACCCCACAGTTCTTTGCTAAATTTAATGCATATCAGGTGAAAAAAATAATAATTTCACTTTTTTCATAAAAGTATTTGTTTGAAGACCGATTTCTTTGTAAAGCGACCATGAAAATGAAGAAACACACCCCAAAATCTATCACCCTCTTTCTCCTGTTTTCAAAAATATCCACATTGTGGCCCTAATGCGTTGTTTGGACACACGGCAGGGCCCCAAAGGAAGGGAACACCCGGAGGCTTTCAGGACTCATATTTTGCTTGAAAATGTTTTAGGCCCCAATGTACATTTGGGGAAGCTTTGAGCTGCCAGAATGATAGAAACTCCCCATAAACTACCCCATTTCGAAAACTAGACCCCTTAAGGTATTTATCTAGGGGTATAGTTATCATTTTGACCACACAGGTTTTTCGCTAAATATATTGAAATTAGTCTGTAAGAATTAAAATGTACTTTTTTTCTGAAACAACATAGAAATTTTTATTATTTACAAGGAATAACGAAGAAAATGCACCCCAACATTTGTAAAGCAATGTCTCCCGATTACGACAATACTCCATATGTGGTAATAAACTGCTGTTTGGACCCACAGCAGGGCTCAGAAGGGAAGGAGCGCCATTTGGATTTATGATTTTGCTGGAATGGTTTTCGGTGCCATGTCGCATTTGCAATGCACTGGAGGGACCAAAACAGTGGAAACCCCCCAAAAGTGACCCCATTTTGGAAAAACCTTCAAGGAATTTTTCTAGGGGTATAGTGAGCATTTACACCCCACGGGTCTTTTGCAGAGTTTATTAGAATTAGGGCGCGAAAATTAATATCAACATTTTTTCCACTAAAATGTTGCATTTTCTCATTTTCACAAGAGATAAAGGAGGAAAAAAAACAACCATTTTTTTATAAAGCAATTTCTCCCGAGTACGGAAATACCCAACATGTTGTCATACGGTTTTTCATTAGAAATGAATTAACCCTTTCAGGACTGATCCATTTTTTGCTTTCATATTTTAGATTTTCACTCCCCGCTTTCCAAGAGCCATAACTTTTTTATTTTTCCATCAATAGAGTGGTGTGAAGGCTTATTTGTTGCGGGACAATCTGTAGTTTTCATTGGTACTATTTTGGGGTACATGCGATTTTTTTTGATCACTTTTTATTCAATTTTTTTGCAATACTGAGCAAAAAACAGGAATTCTGACACCGTTTTTTAGGTTTTCTTTTTGCGGCGCTCACCGTACGCTATAAATGACATTTTTACTTTATTCTGCGGGTTGGTACGATTACGGCGATACCATATGTATATAGGTTTGGTCCTTTTTTTTTGCGTTTGCGCAATAAAATGACTTATTTATAAAAAAAAAAATTCTGTGTCACCATATTCAGAGAGCCATAATTTTTTAATTTTTTAGTCAAAAAAGCTGTGTAAGGGCTTGTTTTTTGCGGGACGGATAGAAGTTTTTATTGGTACTATTTTTGGGTACATGCGACTTTTTGATCACTTTTTATTCTTTATTTAGTGAGCGGTGGTGACCCAAAAAATTCTGTCGTAGTTTTTTATTGATTTTTTTTGGGGTGTTCATCGTGCGGGAAAAATAACATTATAGTTTTATAGTTGGGTTCGTTACGAACGCGGTGATACCAGATATGTGTACTTTTTTAACGTGTTCATTTTTTTTCTATAATAAAAGTCTTATTATAGGGAAAAAAAGCATTTAGTGTTTATAGAACTTATAACTTTTATTTTTACACTTTTTTGAAAACATTTTTATTACTTTTTTAACTTGTCCCACTAGGGGACACTTAGTCTTGCAGCTTTGATCGCTGCTGGAGTACATTACACTACACACGTAGTGTAATGTACTCTAACTGTCATTGTGACGTGACTGTCACACTGACAGGAAGCAGAGGAGGAACGGCCGGAGGCTGTTCCTCCGAGGCTTCCGTACATGGCAACCCGGAGGTCATTATCTGACCTCCGATTGCCGTGACAAGCATCGGTAGCCCCCACGATCACTTCGTGGGGGCTGCTGATGTGCTTCAAACCACTTAAATGCGGCGACGGCAATCCGTCGCCGCACTTAAGGGGTTAACTGCCGAAATCAGCGGCGATGGTCCGCTGTCCGGCAAGACTGATGTCTCAGCTGTCGGGGACAACTGTCAGCGCGGGTCTGTCACTCTGTGTTTACACAGAGTGACAGTTTGAAATGCGGACGAAAATGAACGTCATGGTGCGGGAACTAGCAGCCGACCATGACGTTCATTTTCGTCCTTGGTCGTTAAAGGGTTAACTTTTTTCAACTTTGTTTTTGTCCCACTAGGGGACTTGAGGTCCTGCACCTCTGATCTTTATTCTAATGCATTGCACTACCCACGTAGTGCAATGCATTAGGGTATGTTCACACGAGGGCGTCCGTAACGGCTGAAATTACGGGGATGTTTCAGCCTGAAAACATCCCCGTAATTTCAGCCGTAACGGCATGTGCAGGCGCTTGAACGCCGCATCCATTACGGACGTAATTGGCGCTGCTATTCATTGGAGTCAATGAATAAGGTCTCCAATTACGGCCAAAGAAGTGACAGGTCACTTCTTTGACGCGGGCGTCTATTTACGCGCCGTCTTTTGACAGTGGCGCGTAAATTACGCCTCGTGCGAACAGACAAACATCTGCCCATTGCTTTCAATGGGCAGATGTTTGTCAGCGCTATTGAGGCGCTATTTTCAGACGTAATTCGGGGCAAAAACGCCCGAATTACGTACGTACATAGGCCGTGTGAACATACCCTAAGAGCTGTCAGTCATTCACTGACAGCAAGCCTATTAGGTCTCGTTTGTGGGCGGGGCCTAATAGGCTATCGTACGTGGCAGACCATGACGCCATTATTAGGCCTCCGATTGCCATAGCAGCGATCGGATTCATCACAATAACATCGTGTCGATGTCGGTCGCTACAAACCACTAAGATGCCGCGATCACGGCATCTGGGCGTTAATGGCAGGAATCGGAGCTAGGTGGGACCTAGCAGGCTTCCGTACTTGGCAGACGGGAGGCCATTGTTAGGCTTCTGGTCTGCCGGAGCAGTCATCGGAACCCCACGATTTCATTGCACGGTTCCGATTGGCTTGTAAACACCATAGATCGGTTTTGAGGGCTGCATCTAAGGGGTTAACCGGCCGGATCGGGGGCTAGCTCCGGTCCTGGCCTTGAAGCAGTGATAGCGTTAATCTATCACTGCTTTAAAACCGTGTCTGCAGACGTGTCTGCTGACACAGTGCCGTGTTAATGCTTTGACGTAATAGTCCGTCAGTTTGCGTTAACAGGACAACTCCTGTGACAGACTATTACGTCACATAGCGGGAAGTGGTTAAGCGGACTGCAGCCGCTGGTTATCATTATCTCATACAGGCAGTGTGGTCACTAGAGGTATTGCCTTGACTCTGCACTTAGACAGTACAGACTGTTCAGCAATACTAGCATGACTATATAGGGACTTTCAGTTCACATTGCGCCTTTTAGCCCCTTCCCGCCGCAGCCCATTTTCAGATTTTCATTTTTTTTTCCTCCCTACCCTCCAAAAGCCATAACTTTTTTATTTTTCCGTCGATATAGTCCAATGAGGGCTTGACTTTTGCGGGACGAGTTGTAGTTTTTCGAAGCACCATTTATTGTGGCATATAATGTACTAGGAAACGGGAAAAAAAGTATTTGTGGGGTAGATTATGAAAAAAACAGCAATTCCCCCATTGTTTTTTGCGCGTAGTTTTTACGGAATTCACTGTGCAATTAAAACAACATGTTAACTTTATTCTGTTTGTCAATATGATTATGGTGATACCAAATATATATATATATATATATAGTTTTTTCTATATTTTACTACTTTTACAAGTAAAAACCTAAGCGTAACATTTTTTTTTATTTTGTGTCGCCAAATTTCGAGAGCTATAACTTTTTTATTTTTCCGTCAATTAAGTGGTGTGAGGGATTATTTTTGGCAGGATAAGCTGTAGGTTTTAATGACACCATTTTTGGGTACATGCGACGTTTTGATCACTTTTTATTTAATTTTGTGTGGGAGATTAGGTGACCAAAAAATAGGGATCCTGGCGTTTACAATTTTTTTTACGGCGTTCACTGTGTGGGTTTAATAATCATATATTGTAATAGTTCAGACTTTTACGCATGCAGCGATATTAATTATGTTTCTTTTTTTTTTTTTTACTATGCTCTAGGGGGAATTTTTTTTTTTTTACTTTTTAGTTTGTTTTTTTGTTACATAAAAAAAACACTTTATTTTACTCATTTTTACTTTTTTTATTAGTCCCCCTAGGGGAATTCAACCATCCATCATTAGATCGCTTACACAATATACTACAATACTAATGTATTGCAGTACATCGTGATTCTGACAGGCTTCAATTAAGCCCAGAGGCAGGGCTTAATAGGAGCACAAAGATGGCAGACCTGGGGGCCTTCATTAGGCCCCCAGGCAGCCATAGCAACCATCGACCCCCTATTGCGTTGTGGGGTTGCGCGATGAGCTGTTAGAGGGGGTCGCCCCCCTCTTTCTAACGATTTAAATGCTGCGGTCGCTCTAGCGCGATGCCCTCATTACTCTGAAGTGTCGGCTGTAACATACAGGAAAACAAGGGCTAATCTTTTTGCCTTTGGCAATATTGATGTGTTTTGTTTGTACTACAGCCCACCAGCTACCTGGGTCCCTTTTTTTGTTTTTTTCCATATATATATATATATATATATATATATATATATACACACACCGTACCATATATAGTGTCAAAAATATTCAAATGAAACAGCAACTAGAGCTTAACCCACAGGTCAAAAAGTCCCATGGTGGAGCTGAAACGTCTCTTGGCTTTAAACATGGGAAAATAAAACCACAGATTTTCTTACTGGACCCTGCTGGAGTGCTGCAATCTTTTTTCTTGTGTGTGTGTGTGTAACTTGGGCCCCCCTTCCCCACCGCTGCTATGCCGTGTCTATAGTGAACACCACCCTTTTTGTGTGAGCATTGACAAATGGGTGTTACAATTCCCCTTGTCAAAGGGCTGTGTCCCTACATACTGACAGTCTCCATCCATTGCTGACAGTATCACACTGTTCAGGGACACTTCCTCCTTATATTGGGATTGGTAACACACATTTGTCTATTAGTCCTGGGTACACAAAGTCATTTTCTTTTCTTCTCCATCTGTCCATCTGACGCAGACCGTTATGGCGACCTCTCCTGATGAGACATCTTTGCCCATCACTTCTACAGCCATTTCCAGCCTCTATAGAAACACACAAATTTAGACACCAAGGCCCAGAACCATACATTTAAAGGAGTTGTCCGGGCACAGACCCTTTTTTATACTGATGAGCTATTGATGTGCCTGGACAACCCCTTTTACTCAGACTAATACATTTGGACCCCAGACTAGATCATAGAATACATACTGACCCCAGACCTTCAAACTATTGCAGTCCGCAGACCAGACCCCCCACTAAACAAATACAGACCCCAGAACAAGCACCTTAAATAAATACAGACTTCAGACCAAACTCATAAATACAGACCCCAAACCTGACCCCCTACACTGATAATGACCCCAGGCCAGACCCCCTAAACTAATACAGACCCCCTAAATAAAGACCCCTAAACTAATACAGGCCCTAAACCAGGCCCCATAAATGCAGACCCCATAAACTTATACAGACCCCAGACCCCTAAATACAGACCCCTAAAAAAAGACCCCTAAACTAATACAGACCCTAGACCAGGCCCCTTAAATACAGACCCCATAAACGAATACAGATCCCAGACCGCTAAATACAGACCCACTAAATACAGACCCCCAGACCTCAAACTAATACAGACCCCCTAAATACAGACCCAGACCTGACCCCCTACACTAATAATGACCCAGACCTGACTCCCTTAAGTAATACAGACCCCAGACAATACTCCCTAATCTAATACAGACCCCAGACCAGACCCTGAAAATACGGACCCCTAAATAAAGACCCCTAAACTAATACAGATCCTAGACCAAGCCCCTAAATACAGACCCCATTAATTAATACAGACATCAGACCCCTAAATACAGACCCCAGACCCCTAAATACAGACCCCAAACCTCAAACTAATACAGACCCCCTAAATACAGACCCCAGACCTGACCCCTACACTAATAATGGCGCCAGACCTGACTCCCATAAGTAATACAGACCCAAGACCAGAGCCCTAAATACAGACCCCTAAATAAAGATCCCTAAACGAATACAGACCCTAGACCAGACCCCCTAAATACAGACCCCAAAACTAACACAGACCCCTAAATATACAGACCCTAAACCCCTTAAACTGATACAGACCTCAGACCCCCTAAATACAGACCCCAGACTCCTTAAACTAATACAGACACCAAACTTCCTACAGACCCCCTACACTAATAATGACGCCAGACCCGCTAAACTAATACAGACCCCTAAAAAAAGACCCCTAAACTAATACAGGCCCTAGACCAGGCCCCCTAAATACAGACCCCATAAACTAATACAGACACCAGACCGCTAAATACAGACCCCCAGACCTCAAACTAATACAGACCCCCTAAATACAGACCTTAGACCTGACCCCCTACAATAATAATGACCCCAGACCTGACTCCCTTAAGTAATACAGACCCCAGACCAGACTCCCTAATCTAATACAGACCCCAGACCAGACCCCAAAATACAGACCCCTAAATAAAGACCCCTAAACTGATACAGATCCTAGACCAGGCCCCCTAAATACAGACCCCATAAACTAATACAGACCACAGACCCCTAAATACAGACCCCCTAAATACAGACCCCAGACCTGACCCCTACACTAATAATGACCCCAGACCTGACTCCCTTAAGTAATACAAACCCAAGACCAGACCCCCTAATCTAATACAGACCGCAGACCAGAGCCCTAAATACAGACCCCCTAAATAAAGATCCCTAAACTAATACAGACCCTAGACCAGGCCCCCTAAATACAGACCCCATAAACTAACACAGACCCCTAAATATACAGACCCTAAACCCCTTAAACTGATACAGACCTCAGACCCCCTAAATACAGATCCCAGACCCCTTAAACTAATACAGACACCAAACTTCCTAAATACAGACCAGACCCCTAAATACAGTTCCCAAACCAGACCCCCTAAATACAGTCTCCTTAAACAAATCCATCCCCTTATACATACATAGCAGCTCACCACAGTCTTCTCTGTGGAGTCTTGCTGCTGCTCATGTGACCAGCAGGTCTCTAAACAGTAGTAAGAACTTCAGAGATGAGGTCATGTGACCTTATGTCTAAGGGTATGTTCACACGGCCTATTTTCGGCCGTTTTTCGGGCCGTAAACGCCCGAAAAACGGCCGAAAAATCGGAAGCAGAATGCCTCCAAACATCTGCCCATTGATTTCAATGGGAAAACGGCGTTCTGTACCGACGGAGCATTTTTTGCTGCATTTTTTTTACGCGTAAAAAAACGGCTGCGAAAAAAAAGTGCAGGACACTTCCTGGGACGTTTTTGGAGCTGTTTTACATAGAATCTATTGAAAAAAGCTCCAAAAACGGCCGTAGAAAACGCAGCGAAAATCGCGAGTGGTTTAAAAAACGTCTGAAGATCAGGAGCTGTTTTCCCTTGAAAACAGCTCCGTATTTTCAGACGTTTTTTAGTAAGCGTGTGAACATACCCTAAAGGTCCTTTTGCAGGACATATACAATGCAGTTTCGTCTCAGTTTTTGCCGCGATTCGCATCAAAATCACGGCAAAAACGCGACAAAACTACATTGCACTTTGGGCCCAAAACGCCCTATGATGATCCGCCATTGCACACACCATATTATTCTGATTTCTGGTACACTGGTTGCTGGAATAATGCCATTTTACTGTACATTTGATCACTGTTTGGTCTCTCTAAATAATAAAGATGGACTTCCGGTGGGCGGGACATACAGGATGGCCGCGTTTTAGCTTCACTCCTGAGCACGGCAGCATCCATCTAGCCTGAATCTCGGGCATCGTTGCAGAGACCTGTCTCGAGAACAGTTCAATGGCTAGGGACAAGGGAGACCTATCTTGGGAGCGCCATATGTCTCGCCGGAGTCCGCTCTGATAGAGAACAAAAGGACCGAAGCGAGGGAAGACGAGGACGGGATCCACCATCTTGGCAGCCGGATCTCGGGGAGATCTTGGAACAGGTTCGGATTGCGAGTCCCCCTGGGGAACAGACAGTAGAGACTCTGACCGGTGTGGAGAGCCGGGATTCGGAGGTCTTATAAAGAAACGGAGGAACTGGGACATGAGGTGACAGGGTGGAAACGACTCTGTGTTTCAACGACAAGAACCCCTCCTTCACACGTACGCGACGGGACTGGTCATGGAAAAAAAAATTCCCATAAAAGTTTAAGACAGAGCTGTCTTTGTGTCCGTGCCACAAGTCCCTAGGGTGATATTGACTTTAATATCTGCAGCACTACGCTTCACCCTCTGTCCTAGCTAAAATGTAACAGACTGTTTTCTTTCTTTTGTGTGCTACCATGATGCAACAAATGTGAAAATAACTGTGAAATAGCTCCTCCACAGATTACACATACCTAAACCGCCTAGTCACAACCCGCATTGATTTGGGCCTTGAGAAAATGAAAATGGACAAATATTTACACACTTCTGGGACACTCAGATCCACGCGCTCCTCCACGATGCCGCACACATCTGCTGCTAAGTCTTCTTCCACATCATCCACACAGAGGAAACAAGGGAAAGGATTATCCAAGGGTCACAATTTGGCCAACCCCTCACAGCAGTGTGAGTTATTGGCGGAGGTTTCAGTGTCTGGAGACATAACTCCACGAACCCCTCGGGCCCTCCTAGCCCGACGACTCAACATCTTGCAATACAATCTCAGGCGGCGGAGGTGGCTCAGGAGGTTTCTCGTCTCATTGTCCCGATATTTGAGAGACGTTTGGATCTCATACAAACCTCTATAAATACCATGCTGGCTCAGGTGACCACGAATTCGCAGAGAATCGGAGAACTGGAAAATAAAACTGTCGTGTGAAATGGATGTCACCCGTTTGGAAGCTTTAATGACTGAACAATGTGGCCTTATACAAACGCTGTGGGAGAAACTAGACGATCTTGAAAATCGTGAACGCCGCAATAATTTACGGTTTGTGGGGATTCCAGAGGATGTGACGAATGAGTCGCTTACTACTTATTTGTCTACAGACCTACCAAAGGCATTGCACTTACAGCTGCCAGAGGATCCGTTATCCATAGAAAGAGCTCATCGCTTGGGTTTCTGGCGAGAACATGATAATCGCAGAAGACCTAGAGTAGTACTAGCCAAATACCACAACTGGACGGTTAAGGAAAAAATCCTGTAGGCCTTCAGACAAACCCCGGAGCTTAGGATTAATGGGCACAAAATTTTGATGTTTCAGGATTTCTCTATACGAGTCTCCCAAAAACTAAAAGCTTTTACGCCAATTTGCAAATACCTACATGAGAATAACATCCGCTTCCAATTGCTATACCCGGCGAAGCTAAAAGTCACGGAGAATGGTCAAACCAGATTGTATGACACGCCTGACGCTGCGCTCCGAAGATATTATCCGGCAGAGGCAGTTTGATCCCTTTTACATTTCCTGCGGAGGTTAACTAATTACTAATTGGCCGAGAGACTTTGTTACTGTTTATCAGGTTATTGGACCTTGACTTTTGTTGATAGAGTGCTCTAGGCACCGGTTTCTACCAGTTAAAAAATGCGCATGTGTGCGATTGTATTTTGGTTTGCTTGTATGTTTTTTGAACATGCCGCCTCTCTTTTATAGCTCAAGAATGTGTATCACGGACCGATCCTTGTCCCCTTGCCCTTCCTTACTAGATGTCCTCCACGCTCGCAGGGACGGGGGTGGCATCACGACAAAAAACTAGATCTGCGTACCCATGACGAACTTCTAGACACAGGATGGGTAACTTACTGCAAACACCTCAGGAGTTTCACTCGACTCCCACTTTGCATATGGTGTCATGGAATGTGGCAGGGCTGAACACGCCAGAGAAAAGACGTAGAGTGCTTGCTCACCTAAAATGTCAACAGGCAGATATCATACTTCTCCAGGAGACACACTGATGGACAGGTCATTATGTACCTCTGCGGGCCTCCTGGCTTGACGATCCAGTGGTATCTACATACTCCTCTAAAACACGGGGTGTGGCTGTATATTTTAGAAAAGGCCTGCCATATTCCATAACTGAACAACATGCTGACCAGAACGGCCGATTTTCTTTACATACAGATCAAAATTCAGCAGCACACATATTCTTTGTTGAATATATACGCCCCAAATCAAACCAATGCCAATTTTTACCCTAAAATTACAGACTTTTTAGCTCAGAGGGATCACCCAAATTTGATAGTGGCCAGGGATTATAATATAACCCCTCACCCATCCATAGACAGATCAGGCTCAGACCACGCTGCATTAACTCCTAACTTGCATATAGCCATATTTATGGATCGGCTGTCTTTATGTGACCCATGGAGATTACACCAGTCTAGAGAACGGGAGTACACCTTTTATTCAGCGGTTCATGATTCATTCTCAAGAATAGACCTTATTATGCTTTCCACACAATTATTTCCAGAGGTGGTACGCGCAGACATACATCCTATTACAATTTCAGACCATGCTCTGATTTCAATTACGCTGGGGGGACAACCTACTAGATCTCTCACAAGGATCTGGAGGTTCCCCTCTTACCTATATGAGTTGGAAGACTTTAACACTTACTTGACAACGCACTGGCATAATTACATTCATGATCATCAGAACCAACTAGATGAGGTGGCCTTGATATGGCTCACGTCCAGGGCGGTGATGATGGGACACATAATTAGTTACATAGCGCTGAAACGCAAAAAGGTGAAGACACAACTGCTTGCATTACAGGCAAATTTGCTAAGAACACAATCCTTGCACGCGGGTAACCCTACTCAAAAGGAGAATTTTTGGAAGCACAGAGCTTGCTGAATACTTTTCTTCAGGGAAATGCCATGTGGCAAGTAAAGTCCACACAAAATACATACTATAGGTGGGGTAACAGGGTGGGATCTCTTTTAGCACATATAACATGCCCTCCGCATGGAAAGGGTCAAATTTTGTTGGCAAAGGATCTGGACACGGGTTTGACAAGCACTGACGCTGGGAAAATAGAATCTATCTTTACTAATTACTATGAGGATTTGTATAGGGCGGAGCCGACGGACATGACAGCTATTAACACGTTTCTGGATTTGCTTGAATTACCTAAGTTGTCAGAGAAAAATAGGGCCCTGTTAGAGACTGCTATTTCAGAAGATGAAGTTAGATTGGCTATGTCTTCTACACATAATCAAATATCCCCTGGGCCTGATGGCTTTCCCATAGAACACTATAAAATGTTGTCTCCAGACATTGTCCCACATCTCTCTCGGCTGTCTTTATGTGACCCATGGAGATTACACAAGCCTAGAGAACGGGAGTGCACCTTTTATTCAGCAGTTCATGATTCATTCTCAAGAATAGACCTTATTATGCTTTCCACGCAATTATTTCCAGAGGTGGTACGCGCAGACATACATCCTATTACAATTTCAGACCATGCTCTGATTTCAATTACGCTGGGGGACAACCTACTAGATCTCTCACAAGGATCTGGAGGTTCCCCTCTTACCTATATGAGTTGGAAGACTTTAACACTTACTTGACAACGCACTGGCATAATTACATTCATGATCATCAGAACCAACTAGATTAGGTGGCCTTGATATGGCTCACGTCCAGGGCGGTGATGATGGGACACATAATTAGTTACATAGCGCTGAAACGCAAAAAGGTGAAGACACAACTGCTTGCATTACAGGCAAATTTGCTAAGAACACAATCCTTGCACGTGGGTAACCCTACTCAAAAGGAGAATTTTTGGAAGCACAGAGCTTGCTGAATACTTTTCTTCAGGGAAATGCCATGTGGCAAGTAAAGTCCACACAAAATACATACTATAGGTGGGGTAACAGGGTGGGATCTCTTTTAGCACATATAACATGCCTTCCGCATGGAAAGGGTCAAATTTTGTTGGCAAAGGATCTGGACACGGGTTTGACAAGCACTGACGCTGGGAAAATAGAATCTATCTTTACTAATTACTATGAGGATTTGTATAGGGCGGAGCCGACGGACATGACAGCTATTAACACATTTCTGGATTCGCTTGAATTACCTAAGTTGTCAGAGAAAAATAGGGCCCTGTTAGAGACTGCTATTTCAGAAGATGAAGTTAGATTGGCTATGTCTTCTACACATAATCAAATATCCCCTGGGCCTGATGGCTTTCCCATAGAACACTATAAAATGTTGTCTCCAGACATTGTCCCACATCTCTCTCGGCTGTCTTTATGTGACCCATGGAGATTACACAAGCCTAGAGAACGGGAGTGCACCTTTTATTCAGCAGTTCATGATTCATTCTCAAGAATAGACCTTATTATGCTTTCCACGCAATTATTTCCAGAGGTGGTACGCGCAGACATACATCCTATTACAATTTCAGACCATGCTCTGATTTCAATTACGCTGGGGGGACAACCTACTAGATCTCTCACAAGGATCTGGAGGTTCCCCTCTTACCTATATGAGTTGGAAGACTTTAACACTTACTTGACAACGCACTGGCATAATTACATTCATGATCATCAGAACCAACTAGATGAGGTGGCCTTGATATGGCTCACGTCCAGGGCGGTGATGATGGGACACATAATTAGTTACATAGCGCTGAAACGCAAAAAGGTGAAGACACAACTGCTTGCATTACAGGCAAATTTGCTAAGAACACAATCCTTGCACGTGGGTAACCCTACTCAAAAGGAGAATTTTTGGAAGCACAGAGCTTGCTGAATACTTTTCTTCAGGGAAATGCCATGTGGCAAGTAAAGTCCACACAAAATACATACTATAGGTGGGGTAACAGGGTGGGATCTCTTTTAGCACATATAACATGCCCTCCGCATGGAAAGGGTCAAATTTTGTTGGCAAAGGATCTGGACACGGGTTTGACAAGCACTGACGCTGGGAAAATAGAATCTATCTTTACTAATTACTATGAGGATTTGTATAGGGCGGAGCCGACGGACATGACAGCTATTAACACGTTTCTGGATTCGCTTGAATTACCTAAGTTGTCAGAGAAAAATAGGGCCCTGTTAGAGACGGCTATTTCAGAAGATGAAGTTAGATTGGCTATGTCTTCTACACATAATCAAATATCCCCTGGGCCTGATGGCTTTCCCATAGAATACTATAAAATGTTGTCTCCAGACATTGTCCCACATCTCACGAGTTTATTGAACAAGATTTATCTTGAAGGCCTTAATCTCGACACATTTACTGATGCCAGAACTATACTATTCCCAAAGCCAAATAAAGACCCAACATTGACTCAATCATATAGACCCATATCACTGCTTAACCAGGACTACAAACTTCTGTCCAAAATAATGGCAACTAGAATACTGACTTTTCTCCTTACTGTGGCACACCCTTTACAGATGGGCTTTGTTGCGGGCAGATATACTTCCAAAAGTATTCGGGCTGTGATTGCGGTGACAGTGGTTGCGCAGGAGGTGGGACACCCCCCGACCATGCTGCTGAGTTTGGATGCAGAAAGCGTTCGATAAAGTCTCCTGGTCTTTTCTTGAAGAAGCGTTGTGTAGACTAAATTTTGGACATACATTTCTGGGGTATCTTCACTCACTGCAATCTCAGGCCAGCACAAGGATATTTATAAATGGTCATCTTTCTTAAACATTAGATATATTTCGAGGCACGAAACAAGGATGTCCTCTTTCGCCCATTTCATTTAATTTGTCATTGGATCCCTTACTTTATCATATACCCTCTTCATCCATATTTAGAGGTATACATATCGGGAACAGTGATCTAAAGGTTGCAGCATGTGCTGATGATCTACTACTCGTGATTGAGAATCCTAAAACCAGACTGTCACAGATTCTGGTGGAACTTCAGACAGTTGGAAAACTCTAGGGCTATACTCTAAATTTGGATAAAAGCGAGGCTCTACTATTGAAAGGCCCTGCTAAACCCTTATGGACATCCGGGTTCCCCTTGAAATGGTGTTCAACATATGTTAAATATTTGGAAGTGCAGATTACAAGGCTGCCAGCAAACCTATACAAACAGAATTTCCCCACGTATATTTCTAACTTAGAACAAACGTTAAAACTTTGGAAACAATTTTCCCTCTCTTTCATGGGTAGGGCAAATATCTTGAAAATAGTAGAATTCCTAAAACTCTTGTATATTTTCCAATCATTACCTATATACCTCAGACCGAAAGATGAAAAATATATTAATCAAATTTATCGGGGATTTATTTGGGCGGGAGGGAGACCGAGAATTCCGTTATATGTTCTACAACAACAGAAGTTTAATGGGGGTTTAAACTTTCCCAACATCCGGGTCTATAACTTGGCTGCACTTGCCAGGGTTTTATATGACTGGGCACGAAACATGACCTATTATACCGCTCCACAGATGGACCAAGCGTTTATCCCACACATTTCACTTATGAACTTCTTGCATCTGCCTTATGAGCAATTACCTCAGGGGTCCAAAACGAACCCACTATTAATTTCAATATGGAAAACTTGGCATTAAATTCGTATGATACTGCACCTGAAACCACAGTTTTCGCCGGCCCTTACTTTGGTAAAAAACCCGAAATATTAAGGAGGCTATTCCCACCACACATTTGTCACCTGGCATAATGAGGGCATTACCTCAATATCTGACTTGTTTCATCTGACACAACATACATTACTGTCACATTCAGAGCTACACATTAAATTACCCAATGTTTTCCTTCCTTTTTTTAACTATTTGCAGGCGCAGACTTATACGAGCTTAGTCATGGGTAGAATTTCCCCTAATGAATGGACATCCTAATTTCAAAGAATGAAACTTAATCCTGCGTCTAGGTCTGCTCAGATATCCAACACATATAGACTGCTCCATATGCCCATAGATTATACCACAACCAGGTTAGGTCTGGCAAAATAGACTATGGATGACTCTTCCTTAACACCTTCGGTAGTCTTATGAGCTACTATTGATGCTTATAAATTTCTACCTTCAGTGAGGTACATGGAGATGTGGCTTAAAGTGATCCACGGAGCATATTTGACACCGCAGAGGGGACACAGAATGTGGGTATACACATCCTCCGACGGTTTTAAGTGTAGTCAATCGGAGGCTAACCTGTATCACTGCATGCGGCTGTGGCCACAGATACAGAGCTTTTGGGAAAAAGTAAAAAAATTTGCAATGGATAATATGTCGGGACCTTTCCTTTTCACCTCCTTATGGGCACTTTTGGGACATATTGAGTTGGATTCATGGGAACACACTAGACAGGAGATTCGAATACTACACATAATAGCAGCAGCAGGTAGGAAAGCAAAACTGCAGATGTGGAATCATTCAGAGGCACCGACTTTACGCATCTTTTTGGATAAGCTATCTGTCACGAAGGGTCTGTGGACCCACTGGGCCGTACCGCCTTGGCGGTAAGGCAGCTGGCCAACAGGGAGCAGGTGAGAGTCTATAGTTCATATAGGTACCTGTGGCAGCTCAGACAGCAGCAGGGCAGGCTCGGCTGGGACTAGGCAGCAGGTAGACGTCAGGCAAAGTGAAGCAGGTCAGACGGGGATACAGCACGACACAACTTTGGCACAGCACAGTGCTCGACCAGGATGGTATGGAATGCAAGGAACAGGTACAGGAACAGGAAACACACTAGGAGGCCATCACATAGACAAACTAGGAAACATCAAAAACGCTCAGGCATAGAAGCAGGGGGCTGGACCCTTCTTATAGTCCAGGGTACTCACGGGTCAAAGTTCATCAAAAGGTCCAGTGAGCGTGCTGCCCCTTTAAGAGCTGGCACGAACGTGCGTGCACACCCTACGGGATCCGGCTGAGGTGAGTGGACGCGAGCGCTGGCGTCTCCTGAGGAGGAGGCTTGGGCCAGCGCTTGCCGACTTGTGGATGCGGCTGTCAGGAGGGGATTGGAGCTGATAGCCCGCAGCCACGGACATTACACTATCCTTTATGATGAAAATGGTCTGGGTGGAGGCATCACATCACAAAGAAAAAAAGGTACAAACATTTTTTCAGATATGGGGGGGATACATAACGTTATTACCTCAACACTTTAAAGATAATATACGCACATGTTTCCACTCAACAACGTGGTACCAGAAACAAATACTGATGGGGGAACTACGTTATAATGTCCTGCCAAGCACACCAGAGTTTCTGAGGTGTGTCATGGGAAAGACTGATAAGGATTGTGGGGTAGGGGGGGAGGATAACATTTTTGGATGGGAGAGGTGGCAGGCTAATATGTGTTGATTTTTGGTTAAGTTAACAGCTTTCCACTTCAGTGTATATTCCGTGATTTGATATATGATGTAAATTGTAGCTGTCGATTTGTGGAGTTACGGGGAGATGGCGGGGGTGGAGGAGTGGCAGCTATGCTGGGAATTACTTATTGTGCTGGGGTTTATAAACTAAAGTCGCTGGCCTATACTCAGCGGATACATAGACTTCGGAGAGTTGAGTTTGATAGGACCGAGGCCCGGGCAATTATCTTGCAGTGAGGAACCTTGGTGTCGGTGGTTTGGATCTGGGTAAACATGGCTGGCACTCCACTGTGCATTATTATGACATGTCTAATATTGGAAATTTGAAATTGATGCTGTTTTGTTGTTAAAAATGTTGTAAACTGAATAAAAACTACTTTGAAAAAAAAATACAAAATAAAATATAATAAAGATTGCCTCTTTCTCTTTTACTTACAGGCCAGTTATACACAAAATTCATAGATTTAGCAGCTCATTCCATTATCAGAATCAGTCCAATTCAAGACGTATGAAGACCATGATTTGCGGACCAGTTGGAATATTTTTTCAAGAAGTTCTGAGGCATTATTATATGAAAACACTTTTCTTGACGCTTATCTAATAAAATATTCAGTGGATAATATATATGTATATATTTTCACAAACTGTCCGCAAAGGTGGGTTGTACAGAGCTCTTGGAGCTCTTCCCTATTGTAGTAATGGTGGAGATTTGGGGCAAAAAAACATTTTTTGGACTGATAACTTGAGTGTGGTCCATTGCATTAACCGACAAACTTCCTCCTCTCTTCCAGGTCTGAGTCTGTTACGACATCAAGTCCTTCATTGCTTGGAACACAACATTTGGTCTGGAGCCAGGCATGTCCCTGGTGTTCAGAATGGTGTGGCTGATTCCTTGTCTCGTTTTAATTTTCAGGTCTTCAGGGAACTGTTGCCGGAGGCAGAAAGAGAGGGGATCCCCTGCCCGGAGATCTTATGGGTGTTGGTGATGGAGAATTGATCCCCTGGTGAGGAATTCTGTGGTTCTCATGACTTGGGCAGCATATGGTAAGGTGTGGGAGGAATGGTGGGAATGTGTTGGTCCAAAGCAGGTGTGGGATAGTGCTGATAAAAGACTTCAGGTGACCATTACCTATTTAATGTGCTTGCATAATGCTGGGGTATCTGGCGCAGTCGCGCAGTGGAGGATGGCTAGTGTGTCTTTCCACTTCTAGCTTAAAGGCTAGGAGGCAGTTAACAGGCATTTCATTATAGCCGGGGCTTTACGGGGTTGGAAAAAGGAATATATTAGCTCTGAGCGCATAATTGTCTCACATTATTACTCTTTTTCCTCCGGCTTCTTCAGCACCATATGAGGCTTCCCTGTTTAGCGCAGCCTTTGGTTTAGGCTTTTATGGCGCTTTTCGAGTTGGGGAGTTTAGTTACTTTCCCCTTGTTAATTGCACCCTGGGGGCCTTTCGTCAGGAGATGTGTACGTGTGCACAGATGATTTGTCAGATTGTGCATCCAACGCTCGAAGACAGATAAGTTTAGCAGAGGTTCCTGGGTTTTATTGCAATCCGTCCCCGTGTTCCGTTTGGCCTTTCAGTTTGGTGTCTGAATTATTAAGTCAGGGCTGCCAATTAGCGATTCTTGACCAATTCAGATGGTTCTCCCTTCACTAAATTTCTGTTTGTTTCTATACTAAAGAAATGCCTTACCCATGTAGATGGGGGGGAGTGGCCTAGCGGTGGATGTAGTGGACGTGTGCGGCCGGAGCTCCCACTGTGCCCACCCTGTAACTGATTATAAACCCTGCTGTTCCACACATTTATATACCCATGGTGGCTGTAAGGCTGGAGGGATCTATGCCAAAGAGCCTTGTCGTAATGACTCGCTCCAAGGAGCAGAAAATGCCATCGGCGAGCCCAGGGCTTGAAATCCAAGATGGCGCTGGTGAGAAGGAGAGCTGGAACAGAGGTATCCGGACCAACAGCAGAGGGGCTGGAAAGATTTGCCCGCACGTCGCGGGCAGGAATCCCGGCAGGGGCTAAAACAACGACGTCTGCTACAGATGGTCTCACATATGGCTCCCGTTCGGCTGTGCTGGAGGATGGTCTGGTGAGAGAAGAGGAGGGGAACGGGCCCTAGCCGGGTAGATCTCAAGATGGCGGGTCACAAAACGCTGCAGGAGGTTGGGAACAGGAGCCCTCTCTGGCGGAGATCCTGGGGGCTGTGAAGCAGAACTCTGTGGTTCTCCCCACACTAACGTGTCAGCTTGGAGGTTTGAAGGAGGACATACTCATGCTCCGTAATGATCTGCAAAAAGTAGCAGAGCGCACTACAGCAGTTGAGGGGAGAGTATCAGGGATGGAAGACGCTCTCCCGCCTATACGATATGATATAATTGCACAATCGCAGGCGGTGGCTGCCCTGCAGGCGAAAACAGACGATATGGAGAACCGGCTGCGTCGGAATAATGTTAGCCAGGTGGGGGTGCCAGAAAAAGTGGAGGGCAATAACCCTGATGATTTTTTTGAAAAATGTCTGAATGACAATTTTGGCCGGGATGAGTTGACTTCATTGTTTGCTGTGGAACGTGCCCACAGAGTACCTAACAGACCGGGCCCCCCAGGCAGACCACTGAGACCTCTGCTGATCAAGATTCTCCACTGTAAGGACAGAGACCGGATACTGAGAAAGGTAAGGGAGCGACAAGATACTTCCGTAAATGGCATGAGAGTATCCTTTTGGAAGTGCAGAAGAAAAGGTCGCAATTCATTGATGTGAAGAAGCGCCTTCGTGCCCTGCATGTTCAATATGATGTACCCGGCGAAACTCTGGTGGCGGCTTCGGGCATCACGTCTAGAGATGAGCGAACCGGGACAACCGAACCCGGTTTCGGTCCGAACTTCCGGAAAAGTTCGGTTCGCAGCGAATCCGAACTTCACCGGGTTCGGCCGAACCTGTTTTGACCGAACCCGGTCAAAAATATTATAAAAATCGGCAGCCACTTGTCTCTATCAATCACTGATAGAGAAAAGAGGCTGCTGATTAAAAATAAAATAAAAAGCATTTCATACGTACCTGGTCGTTGTCTTGGTGACGAATCCCTCTTCTTCCTCCAGTCCGACCTTCTTTTCTGACGCGACAGCCTGTGATTGGCTGCAGAGGCCTCTGCAGACTGTGATTGGCTGCAGCGCTCACATGGGCTGCATCGTCATCAAGGAATATCGGGCCGGATGTCGAGAGGGATGCGTCACCAAGGCAACGGCCAGGAGACCGGACTGGAGGAAGCAGAAAGTTCTCGGTAAGTATGAACGTGTTTTTTTTTTACAGGTTACTATATATTGTGATCGGTAGTCAGTGTCCAGGGTGCTGAAATAGTTACTGCCGATCAGTTAACTCTTTCAGCACCCTGGACAGTGACTATTTACTGACGTCGCCTAGCAACGCTGCCGTATTGACGGGTGCACACATGTAGCCACCCGTCATTACGGGGCCTCATGCACACGACCGTAAAAACACCCGTTATTACTGGTCGTAATTACAACCCGAAATAGCGGGCCCATAGACTTCTGTTAGCCACGGGTACCTTCACGTTTTCTCACGGGAAGGTGCCCGTGCTGTTAAAAAGATAGAACATGTTCTATTTTTTTATTTTACGGGCCATGCTCGTAATTACGACTCGTAATTACGAGCACGGCCAGGCACGGCCGGCCACGGGCAGCCGGCCGCTTTTGCAAGGTAACAGGAGAGGTAACAGACTGAGAGCTACGTAATGGTAAGAGCAGAGTTCACAGCAGCACTGAATCTGCACGCTCATCTCCTGAAATACTCTGTGCTGCCTTAAACTCTGTGAACAAGTCAGGATCCTGTTTCTTTTAAATGCTGCTAGGAAACCCGCTCGATCCACTATATAAGGCTGCGCTACAGTGCAGCATTTAAAAGAAACAGGATCCTGACCTGTCCACAGAGTTTAAGGCAGCACAGAGTATTTCAGGAGATGAGCGTGCAGATTCAGTGCTGCTGTGAACTCTGCTCTTACCATTACGTAGCTCTCAGTCTGTTACCTCTCCTCCACTACTGTCCTCAATAACACCTTCATGATTGGCGAGTCACCACGTAACAGTAAGAGCAGAGTTCACAGCAGCACAGAGTATTTCAGGAGATGAGCGTGCGGATCTTGTGCGCGGTGGTGACTTGCCAATCATGTGAAGGTGTTATTGAGGACAGGAGTGGAGGAGAGGTAACAGACTGTGCTACGTAATGGTAAGAACAGAGTTCACAGCAGCACAGAGTATTTCAGGAGAGGAGCGTGCAGATTCAGTGCTGCTGTGAACTCTGCTCTTAGCATTACGTAGCTCTCAGTCTGTAACCTCTCCTCGACTCCTGTCCTCAATAACACCTTCACATGATTGGCAAGTCACCACGTAATGGTAAGAGCAGAGTTCACAGCAGCACAGAGTATTTCAGGAGATGAGCGTGCGGATCTTGTGCGGGGTGGTGACTTGCCAATCATGTGAAGGTGTTATTGAGGACAGGAGTGGAGGAGAGGTAACAGACTGAGAGCTACGTAATGGTAAGAGCAGAGTTCACAGCAGCACAGAATATTTCAGGAGAGGAGCGTGTGATTGGCTGCAGAGGCCGCTGCAGCCTGTGATTGGCTGCAGAGGCCGCGGCAGCCTGTGATTGGCTGCAGAGGCGGTCACGTGACGTGCGTGACCGCCACTACAGCCTGTGATTGGCTGCAGCGAGCGGCGACATAGATGAAACGTCATCGCTGGAGGCCGGACAGGAGGAATGTAAGTATGAACGTATTTTTTTTATTTTTTTATTACATTAAAATTGTATTTTCCGCGTGCCGAGCATGGTACTGTCAAGGTTGCTGAAAGAGTTAGTGCAGCCCATTAACTCTTTCAGCACCCTGGACAGTACCATGCTCGGTGCACGGAAATTACAGGTTCGGTCAGAACTAGTTCGGTCCGAATCGAACTTTTTCGTGAAATTCGGCAAACTAGCCGAACCGAACTTTTCATAAGTTCGCTCATCTCTATTACTGAGCTTGGTTCTGGTGTTGTATATATGTAGTGAGCTTTGTTCTAGTACTGTATATATGTACTGAGCTTGGTTGTGGTACTGTATATATGTCAAGAGCTTAGTTCTGGTGTTGTATTTATGTGCTGAGCTTGGTTCTGGTACACTGTTTCTGAAAGTCCCATAGAACTGAATGGCAGTTACGGAAACTGCGTAGCTTGCATGCTATGCTGCTTCCGTAACTGCCATTCACTACTATGAGTTACGGAAAGTCCATGGTCATGAAGTGGCCGAGAGGCAGCGATAGCAGAAAGAGGTAGAACAGGGTTTAGGGGGCCCGGTTCTAGAGATAGATGCGAGTCCCACCTCTGGGAACTGCACCTATCTGACAGGATCCACAGGATATGTCATAAATTTCCCTCACGGGAAAACCCCTTTAAAGTATCTAGTGCTAAAACATGTATCCGTCAGGTCAGTGGCACTGACGGGTACAGTGTCAGCGGGTTAGGGGGTTGAATTGCGTGTGAGGGGGAAGGAGGGGGCCCAAGTTGTGTCAACAGCCCGGGGCCCATGGTACACTTAGTCCGCCACTGCATTGACCCCACTCAGGCACAGCGTGAAGTAACAGTGAAATATTTCACATTTTCTTAAGGCCTGTTCACATCACAACAGTGCGTCCTGTTAACATGCTAAGTTTTTGTTACAAAAATATCAAACCTGTAAACATCTCCTGTACAATACCCGCAAGCTTCTATGGGGCAAATGTCCATTTGAAAAAGTGCTCTGCTGACAACTGTTTGATAATTTTCATCTGGATCCTCTTTTTCAACAAAACAATATAATAAAACATAGTCTGCCACATCCAGACGGACCAGGTTTTTTTCTGATCTAAATCTATGGCAGCAGGATCATTGCTTTAAAATGTTTCATTAGGATGTAAACATGTGATGTGAACCCAAACTTACTAGACATGTCAAACAATGCATGATGAATACGCCTTATATTACATGCTATGTGGTGTAGTGCTGTGGCGTATCCAGAGGGGCTACCATGGCATTTACCCCCAGGTGCAGAATGTAAAGGATATGCAGAATGGGCCCCATCCACATTTAAAAAAAAATATTTTCAAAAAAATCGCCCATTATTTATTGTATTAATCTAATCGCTAACGGCCTCTTCAACGGAGAATGGTATAGCCCACAGATCAGGCAACCTTACAGCACGGCTGGACTGGCCATCGGGCAGTTCTGGCAAATGCCAGATGGCCCGCTGA